>NC_054713.1:3456727-3619227 GCF_016097555.1 Gigantopelta aegis | reverse complement strand
ACTTGTATCCGAGGGTTTTGATAACGCCAGATTAAAAGACTATCTCGTAAAATGTATAAACAAAACATTTGACAGATTCCATATGTTATGGCATGGACATGTTATGGCATCGATCGATATATATATTTGAGAGAGAGAGAGAGAGAGAGAGAGAGAGAGAGAGAGAGAGAGAGAGAGAGAGAGAGAGAGAGAGTATATATATAAACACACACACACACACACACACACACACACACACACACATATATATATATATATATATATATATATATATAGTCAAACCTGTCTTAAGCGGCCACACAAGGGAGTAGATAAACGTGGCCGCTTAAGACAGGTTGCCGCTGAGTACAGGTTGCCACATATATAGTCTTTAAAACATTTGTTGTTGTTTCTTGTTTTTACCGTCTGTACTGCTAATTAACGGATGTGTGCTTCATAGTTGACTATAAATCAACTTTTGACATGTTGTCTCCTTCAAAAATAATGCAAATAGAATATATTAAATTAACCGTTTTCCACAAGTTTGTTTTCTTTTTTCCATTTAATTATTTAATTCCGACTTCATGCGATGTATTGTTATAGTAAGTGAATCTACAAATGTCAAGCGTAGCCTGCCCAGAGGCAATTAGATGCATGTCAGATTCATACTTCCTTAATTGATACACAGTGGAGATGTCGGGACTGAATGGGTACTATTATTCCTGAAGGTGTGAAGATCGGTTATTTGCTGCACCTATCGCTGTTGTTAAAATATCCCTTTTATATAAGAGTAAAACTTTACTGTGGCCGCTTAATGCAGGTATTTTAGCGATTTGGGATCAGATTTAGGTGGCCGCTGGCCGCGTTAGACAGGTGACCGCTTATTACAGGTGCATTTACATTATAAATCGTTTGGGAGGAAAAAAGTGGCCGCTTAAGGCAAGTGACCGCTGAATACAGGTGGCCGCTAGGACAGGTTTGACTATATATATATATATATATATCAGAAGGTGTTTTGTTGCATTTTTCTTAGTGTCTATCCTATCTAATTGGGAAAAGTTTAAAAAAAAAAGAGATTTTTATGCTGTTACATGTATATCCATAAAGTGGGAATTTAAAAAAGGGGGATTTGGGGGGGGGGGGGGGGGGGGGTTGAAGGTAGGTGCCGTTCTGTTTACCCATACACACGTTTTTATACAGTGTCAACATGAACGCATTGAGTATTATACAAAATATATTTATTTTCTTTACTGTTAATGTGTTTTCCACCATATCTAAGTATATAAAATACTAGACGGACCTGTGTAGGAACGTCCTGTACAGAGCCGTCATCACTCTATATATATTTATATATCATTATTATTATTATTATTTAAGGAGTGTCTGTTATTTCTTTTACGTTCATCGGGGTATGAACAAAATAAATCATCCGTAAATTTTGTGAATCGGCGAAGCCGTTCTCACATAAGTTTGCGGATGATTTTTTGGTTCATACCTAGATGAACGTAAAGTAATAACAGACAATACTTATAATTAAATTTGAAACATACTGAGTAATAATAACATTAAAAGTCCATATATATATATATATATATATATATATATATATATATTCTGTTGAGTATTGTCCGAAATATACATATATTTTCTGTATATACAAAATAGATATTTATTTTATTTTATTTACTGTTTACTACCATATCTAAGTAGAGAATACTAAACCGCCCTGTATAGGAACGTTCTGTACAGAGCTGTTCTGACTACATATATTTTTTATATATTTACACACGCACACGTTATATATTTTATTGAGTATAATCCGAAATATACATATATTGTCTTTATATACAATATATATATTTATTTTCTTTACTGTTAATGTGTTTTCCACCATATCTAAGTATACTAGACCGCCCTGTGTAGGAACGTCCTGTACAGAACCGGTAAGGTTTTGGTCCCTTATGCGTTCACTGGCTTCCCTCCTACAAAATGTGCCGAATAAACCCTCGTACTTAGAGTAACATTAAAATCGTTTTCTACGTGAAACGATTACCCACAATCGTTTCCGATATCCATTGGCTGGATATCGATGGAAGGATAACGAATTTCCCGGACATATGCGGTTGGAACAGTTAATAATTGAACAATGGTCGTGGCCTCCCATTGCTTTTGCCCCCCAATTTGCAGATAGGTCTATTTTGGCGAGATCTCGCGAAATCTCGCGGTTTGCGTCCTCGAGTAACTCCGCAACGGGCACATGCGCAGTGGAATGTGAAATACCTCTATTAAGACAGTTAAATTTGTTTAAAATCACATGAGAAGCTCAGCGCCTGCGCAAATCACATAAAGTCCCAGTTCTACTGGCGTCCCGCTAAATGAAGAAAGACAAAGCTGGCCATTGCGTTTGTAGTTGACCTAGATAATGTAGATCAGCGAGCATTGCGACTTATAGCGATGTGGTGGACCGTTTATGTACCAAACAGAACTAAATCATCTATTCTAAATGCTTAAAAAATAAAAATATTCCAGGGTCTGCAGCTTTAAATGGCGAATAGTCCAGCGGAACGGTCACGGAATGTCCGCAGCTTGTTAACAGAAGTAGAGGGTCAAAAACAGTATATTGTATCAACACACATAACGCAATTTGTGGTTGGCATTTAATATCACTATAATAAACAAACCAGATATTGCTATAGCTACATACTTCTGTCGTGAAGCTACTGAATGCTCGTGTTGTTGA
Organism: Gigantopelta aegis; assembly: GCF_016097555.1. NCBI lineage: Eukaryota > Metazoa > Mollusca > Gastropoda > Neomphalida > Peltospiridae > Gigantopelta > Gigantopelta aegis. The sequence goes on along the minus strand of NC_054713.1, from coordinate 3,616,508 downwards.
CTTGACAGATGCAAATATCTGCAATAAGTGACCCGCAGCGTACTGTAACCTCGTTGTGAAAAATACGACTTAAAGGTTGCATGGTACCAAATCAATCGGAACTCCTCGTACATTTCTACGAAATATAAACTCGGAAACAATGCGTCACCATTTTGGACGGAACTTTTTTCAGTCACATGATCAAAACATAGCCATGGAATATAATTGCTCATTCTGTGCTTCAGTGAATAGACAACTACATACAACAACAAATGCATCGAAGAGAATACGCGAGAATGATATAATACAAAAGATAACAGACACATTAGGCTTTAAACCTACTGACAGTTACAGAATATGTGACAGATGTGTAAATAAAATTATTAAATTCAAAAATTTTAAAACACAGGTTTTTGAAAATTTACAGCATGCAGGTAATCATATAAGCACCGGGACGCCACCCATCACTGGTCCGACGCCGAAACGAAGGAAAACTGTTGTTGACAAACTTATTGAGTCTGTTGAGAAGTTAAAAGTACATACAGATCGCCCACATGCCAAAGCTTCATCACGAAGAAAACTAGTTTTTAATGATCACATATATCAAAAGAAAGGTAATTTTATAAACAAATAAATATTCCTGTTGTTATTTTGATCATTTCTTACCGATCGTTTTATATAATAATGGTCCAGCTACGGAGTAAAATGTGTGTCAAATTTATAAATTTATTACAATTTCTTCAATTTTAACTATAATTAAATATGTTGAAGTAACCTTTTTCAGAAATTTCTAAAACAGATTGAAAATACAAATCCATCACGAAACAATTTTTTAGTCGTCATATCTTTATATTTGATCGAACTACATTATGTTACGAACTTCGCCCTAACCGCGTCACCAAATACATGAAAATTTGGTGTATTCCTACAACTTGTGTCCGAGCCTACATCTAGCGTAGCGGAATGTGACGAGGTGTGAAGAGAGTTCCGTGTGAAAGTTCGAGGTGTACCGAACCCTATCACCTATAGGAGAAAACATGTGTTTAGGGAAGTGACGTCACGTATCAGCATGCGCGCGCATCTGGTAGGCAGAAGTCTATCATAATGGCCATTAGTAACAAAGCGAACTAGCGTAGCGTGAATAGCAAAGAATGGCCAAAACGTGCTTAAATTACCGCTTGTAGCACGGGAACGCTATTCTACATAGCTCCTGTATGGAGGAGATACATGTACTATTTCCACCAATAAAATTTGACCGAGTTCAAAACTATAACAAACTTCCTTTTTTTTTTCTTTTTCTTTTCACCTGAATAAATATTTTTAGTCCATGTATTTTTAAAGCGTCTGGTCCTTATTTCAAGTAAAGCATTACAAACGAGCGCGCGCGCACACAGATAAAAATAATAAAATAAAACAAGTAGGCCTATATTTTTTATTTAAAACTGTTTAAAAGAAATAATTGGCCTACACTTTGTTAAAGGAAATTATTTCTTTAAACAATTTTAAATAACCCATATATATATATATATATATATATATATATATATGCATATATACATATATATGTACATATAGATACACATACACACACATATATATATATATATATATATATATATATATATATATATATATATATATATATATATATATATATATATATATATAATATATATGTATAGATATATATGAACATTTGTTACAAATGAACAACCAGTAGACAATATATAGACAGTAGTTATATATATAACACATCAGACTTGTCTACTGGTTCATTTGTAAGGCTTTTCATCAACAATAAATTTAAGCAAGTATCTTATTAGAAAACTTTACAAAAACTTTAAAACTATTAATGTTATCAAGTCCGTTTTTATTCCTTAAACTTGCTGATATCGGATACATATTAACACATTGTATTAAAATGGAGGAACCTAAATTTAGTTTCCATACATGTTCCATGACCACACATACATTGCTCCCTCTAGCTACAGCGTCCCTTTTTAAATATTAGTACCGAACTTAGCCTTTTAAACCGGATACATCTCAAATTTACTTGGTCCCTCACCTTTGCGGTTCCATCTTCAGAACATTTTGTAGCATTATTTTATATATATATATATATATATATATATATATATATATATATACATAAAAATTGCCATTAATATTTTAATCGCCTAATCCCATGCAGGCCAGGACATAGTTTAATATGCAGTCAATCTAGGATTGATTCCTGTTGTTGGTCCTATAGGGTGTATACTACCAAATCAAATCCCATAGACGACAATAGTAACATATGTGGCTAAAACTCCTACCTGCAACGTATCAACCGACATAAACGCCACGGATATAAATACTACCACCCCTCACACTTAAAGTGAATCAGAAAAAAATGGGGGTCAAGCTGCTCGTTTCTGAGATAACGGGTAGCGTCTATGACTACCCTAGTTCCGCACAAAATTCGAGTACTTTTTTTTACAGGTACCCCATACATGTTTCAAGCACAAGGCTACTTGACACATTGGTACTAGATGAAATAAAATTGCATTTTTTTTTAACCCAGATAAAACTATTATTTTTTACAACCAACACACTTACATTTATAACCAATCACAGGACTTGTGGTGTTCACTTCTCTATCAAAAGTTCGGTGCACCTCCAACTTTGACCCAGCCGGAAGTTATTTGGTCTAGTACTACCTATAGGGCTATTTCTCATTCCAGCCAATGCTCTACAACTAGTGTAACAAAGGCTACACTATTTATTATCCTGTCTGTGGGCTGATGCATATAAAAGATCCCTTATTGTTAATCGGAAAGAGTAATCCATTGTTTGACAGCAGCAGGTTTCCTCCCTAATATTATCTGTGTGATCCCTAAACATGTCCGACTCCATATATCCGTAATTAAAATGACTTGAGTGCATTGTTAAATAAAAGATTCCTTCCTTTCAAATCTAAAAAAGTGTCAGTTACCTTTGACAAGAGGCACAGTTTCAAAGGCTATCGCTTTCAACCTGATTAATAAACCAGTTAAAACAACAAATTACTGTAAATGGTAACAATACAATGTTTTAATTTAAGACACACATTAACACAATGCAAATATCATTTGATCATTGGTTTATAATGATAATAGAAAAAGAAAATAATAAATATGTGTTGTCTATTGTTTCTCGATATAATTTTATTGATTTTGTAAAGTCTGTTTTTATTAGAAAATAGAGATCCTGGTAAAAAAAGATTAAATCCAAGTGTTATCAATGTCATCATGACATATATAATGCATATGGTAGTTTGGAAAGTCAGTGAAAAACGTTCTGGTATCCTTCTTATGCACAGAAACATGAGATACTGTAGAAAAGAATTGCTGAATCTGATACCAGTGTTCTCCTTAGCATCCCTTAATTCACCCTAAAACTTAAACGCCCTTAATTCATCGTGAAAGGCCCATTTTTCATCCAATAGTTGCCGGTTCTCTTTTTAGCCACTTCTGTGGAGATATTTTACTGAATAATACATCCCTTAGACTACCATAGTGAGGACAGCCACTTCTGAGGAGATATTTTACTGAATAATACATCCCTTAGACTACCATAGTGAGGACAGCCACTTCTGAGGAGATATTTTACTGAATAATACATCCCTTAGACTACCATAGTGAGGACAGCCACTTCTGAGGAGATATTTTACTGAATAATACATCCCTTAGACTACCATAGTGAGGACAGCCACTTCTGAGGAGATATTTTACTGAATAATACATCCCTTAGACTACCATAGTGAGGACAGCCACTTCTGAGGAGATATTTTACTGAATAATACATCCCTTAGACTACCATAGTGAGGACAGCCACTTCTGAGGAGATATTTTACTGAATAATACATCCCTTAGACTACCATAGTGAGGACAGCCACTTCTGAGGGAGATATTTTACTGAATAATACATCCCTTAGACTACCATAGTGAGGACAGCCACTTCTGAGGAGATATTTTACTGAATAATACATCCCTTAGACTACCATAGTGAGGACAGCCACTTCTGTGGAGATATTTTACTGAATAATACATCCCTTAGACTACCATAGTGAGGACAGCCACTTCTGAGGAGATATTTTACTGAATAATACATCCCTTAGACTACCATAGTGAGGACAGCCACTTCTGTGGAGATATTTTACTGAATAATACATCCCTTAGACTACCATAGTGAGGACAGCCACTTCTGAGGAGATATTTTACTGAATAATACATCCCTTAGACTACCATAGTGAGGACAGCCACTTCTGAGGAGATATTTTACTGAATAATACATCCCTTAGACTACCATAGTGAGGACAGCCACTTCTGAGGAGATATTTTACTGAATAATACATCCCTTAGACTACCATAGTGAGGACAGCCACTTCTGAGGAGATATTTTACTGAATAATACATCCCTTAGACTACCATAGTGAGGACAGCCACTTCTGAGGAGATATTTTACTGAATAATACATCCCTTAGACTACCATAGTGAGGACAGCCACTTCTGAGGAGATATTTTACTGAATAATACATCCCTTAGACTACCATAGTGAGGACAGCCACTTCTGGGGAGATATTTTACTGAATAATACATCCCTTAGACTACCAGTGATGACAGCCACTTCTGGGGAGATATTTTACTATCCCATAGTGAGGACAGCCACTTCTGAGGAGATATTTTACTGAATAATACATCCCTTAGACTACCATAGTGAGGACAGCCACTTCTGAGGAGATATTTTACTGAATAATACATCCCTTAGACTACCATAGTGAGGACAGCCCTTAGACTACCACAGTGAGGACAGCCACTTCTGTGGAGATATTTTACTGAATAATACATCCCTTAGACTACCATAGTGAGGACAGCCACTTCTGAGGAGATATTTTACTGAATAATACATCCCTTAGACTACCATAGTGAGGACAGCCACTTCTGAGGAGATATTTTACTGAATAATACATCCCTTAGACTACCATAGTGAGGACAGCCACTTCTGAGGAGATATTTTACTGAATAATACATCCCTTAGACTACCATAGTGAGGACAGCCACTTCTGAGGAGATATTTTACTGAATAATACATCCCTTAGACTACCATAGTGAGGACAGCCACTTCTGAGGAGATATTTTACTGAATAATACATCCCTTAGACTACCATAGTGAGGACAGCCACTTCTGAGGAGATATTTTACTGAATAATACATCCCTTAGACTACCATAGTGAGGACAGCCACTTCTGTGGAGATATTTTACTGAATAATACATCCCTTAGACATAGTGAGGACAGCCACCTGAGGAGATATTTTACTGTAGAGGACAGCCACTTCTGAGGAGATATTTTACTGAATAATACATCCCTTAGACTACCATAGTGAGGACAGCCACTTCTGAGGAGATATTTTACTGAATAAATACATCCCTTAGACTACCATAGTGAGGACAGCCACTTCTGAGGAGATATTTTACTGAATAATACATCACCTGAGGAGATATTTTACTGAATAATACTCCCTTAGACTACCATAGTGAGGACAGCCACTTCTGAGGAGATATTTTACTGAATAATACATCCCTTAGACTACCATAGTGAGGACAGCCACTTCTGAGGAGATATTTTACTGAATAATACATCCCTTAGACTACCATAGTGAGGACAGCCACTTCTGAGGAGATATTTTACTGAATAATACATCCCTTAGACTACCATAGTGAGGACAGCCACTTCTGAGGAGATATTTTACTGAATAATACATCCCTTAGACTACCATAGTGAGACAGACAGCCACTTCTGACAGGAGATATTTTACTGAATAATACATCCCTTAGACTACCATAGTGAGGACAGCCACTTCTGAGGAGATATTTTACTGAATAATACATCCCTTAGACTACCATAGTGAGGACAGCCACTTCTGTGGAGATATTTTACTGAATAATACATCCCTTAGACTACCATAGTGAGGACAGCCACTTCTGACAGGAGATATTTTACTGAATAATACATCCCTTAGACTACCATAGTGAGGACAGCCACTTCTGAGGAGATATTTTACTGAATAATACATCCCTTAGACTACCATAGTGAGGACAGCCACTTCTGAGGAGATATTTTACTGAATAATACATCCCTTAGACTACCATAGTGAGGACAGCCACTTCTGAGGAGATATTTTACTGAATAATACATCCCTTAGACTACCATAGTGAGGACAGCCACTTCTGAGGAGATATTTTACTGAATAATACATCCTGTAGACTACCATAGTGAGGACAGCCACTTCTGAGGAGATATTTTACTGAATAATACATCCCTTAGACTACCATAGTGATGACAGCCACTTCTGAGGAGATATTTTACTGAATAATACATCCCTTAGACTACCATAGTGAGGACAGCCACTTCTGAGGAGATATTTTACTGAATAATACATCCCTTAGACTACCATAGTGAGGACAGCCACTTCTGTGGAGATATTTTACTGAATAATACATCCCTTAGACTACCATAGTGAGGACAGCCACTTCTGAGGAGATATTTTACTGAATAATACATCCCTTAGACTACCATAGTGAGGACAGCCACTTCTGTGGAGATATTTTACTGAATAATACATCCCTTAGACTACCATAGTGAGGACAGCCACTTCTGAGGAGATATTTTACTGAATAATACATCCCTTAGACTACCATAGTGAGGACAGCCACTTCTGAGGAGATATTTTACTGAATAATACATCCCTTAGACTACCATAGTGAGGACAGCCACTTCTGAGGAGATATTTTACTGAATAATACATCCCTTAGACTACCATAGTGAGGACAGCCACTTCTGAGGAGATATTTTACTGAATAATACATCCCTTAGACTACCATAGTGAGGACAGCCACTTCTGAGGAGATATTTTACTGAATAATACATCCCTTAGGAACTACCACACTGAATAATACATCCCTTAGACTACCATAGTGAGGACAGCCACTTCTGAGGAGATATTTTACTGAATAATACATCCCTTAGACTACCATAGTGAGGACAGCCACTTCTGTGGAGATATTTTACTGAATAATACATCCCTTAGACTACCATAGTGAGGACAGCCACTTCTGAGGAGATATTTTACTGAATAATACATCCCTTAGACTACCAGTGAGGACAGTGACTGAATAATACATCCCTTAGACAGCCACTTCTGAGGAGATATTTTACTGAATAATACATCCCTTAGACTACCATAGTGAGGACAGCCACTTCTGAGGAGATATTTTACTGAATAATACATCCCTTAGACTACCATAGTGAGGACAGCCACTTCTGAGGAGATATTTTACTGAATAATACATCCCTTAGACTACCATAGTGAGGACAGCCACTTCTGAGGAGATATTTTACTGAATAATACATCCCTTAGACTACCATAGTGAGGACAGCCACTTCTGAGGAGATATTTTACTGAATAATACATCCCTTAGACTACCATAGTGAGGACAGCCACTTCTGAGGAGATATTTTACTGAATAATACATCCCTTTAGACTACATCCACTAGTGAGGACAGCCACTTCTGAGGAGATATTTTACTGAATAATACATCCCTTAGACTACCATAGTGAGGACAGCCACTTCTGAGGAGATATTTTACTGAATAATACATCCCTTAGACTACCATAGTGAGGACAGCCACTTCTGAGGAGATATTTTACTGAATAATACATCCCTTAGACTACCATAGTGAGGACAGCCACTTCTGAGGAGATATTTTACTGAATAATACATCCCTTAGACTACCATAGTGAGGACAGCCACTTCTGAGGAGATATTTTACTGAATAATACATAGATACCAGGACAGCCACTTCTGAGGAGATATTTTAGAATAATACATCCCTTAGACCATAGTGAGGACAGCCACTTCTGAGGAGATATTTTACTGAATAATACATCCCTTAGACTACCATAGTGAGGACAGCCACTTCTGAGGAGATATTTTACTGAATAATACATCCCTTAGACTACCATAGTGAGGACAGCCACTTCTGAGGAGATATTTTACTGAATAATACATCCCTTAGACTACCATAGTGAGGACAGCCACTTCTGAGGAGATATTTTACTGAATAATACATCCCTTAGACTACCATAGTGAGCCACTTCTGTGGAGATATTTTACTGAATAATACATCCCTTAGACTAGTGAGGACAGCCACTTCTGAGGAGATATTTTACTGAATAATACATCCCTTAGACTACCATAGTGAGGACAGCCACTTCTGTGGAGATATTTTACTGAATAATACATCCCTTAGACTACCATAGTGAGGACAGCCACTTCTGAGGAGATATTTTACTGAATAATACATCCCTTAGACTACCACAGTGAATAATACATCCCTTAGACTACCACAGTGAGGACAGCCACTTCTGTGGAGATATTTTACTGAATAATACATCCCTTAGACTACCATAGTGAGGACAGCCACTTCTGAGGAGATATTTTACTGAATAATACATCCCTTAGACTACCATAGTGAGGACAGCCACTTCTGAGGAGATATTTTACTGAATAATACATCCCTTAGACTACCATAGTGAGGACAGCCACTTCTGAGGAGATATTTTACTGAATAATACATCCCTTAGACTACCATAGTGAGGACAGCCACTTCTGTGAGGAGATATTTTACTGAATAATACATCCCTTAGACTACCATAGTGAGGACAGCCACTTCTGAGGAGATATTTTACTGAATAATACATCCCTTAGACTACCATAGTGAGGACAGCCACTTCTGAGGAGATATTTTACTGAATAATACATCCCTTAGACTACCATAGTGAGGACAGCCACTTCTGAGGAGATATTTTACTGAATAATACATCCCTTAGACTACCATAGTGAGGACAGCCACTTCTGAGGAGATATTTTACTGAATAATACATCCCTTAGACTACCATAGTGAGGACAGCCACTTCTGAGGAGATATTTTACTGAATAATACATCCCTTAGACTACCATAGTGAGGACAGCCACTTCTGAGGAGATATTTTACTGAATAATACATCCCTTAGACTACCATAGTGAGGACAGCCACTTCTGAGGAGATATTTTACTGAATAATACATCCCTTAGACTACCATAGTGAGGACAGCCACTTCTGAGGAGATATTTTACTGAATAATACATCCCTTAGACTACCATAGTGAGGACAGCCACTTCTGAGGAGATATTTTACTGAATAATACATCCCTTAGACTACCATAGTGAGGACAGCCACTTCTGTGGAGATATTTTACTGAATAATACATCCCTTAGACTACCATAGTGAGGACAGCCACTTCTGAGGAGATATTTTACTGAATAATACATCCCTTAGACTACCATAGTGAGGACAGCCACTTCTGTGGAGATATTTTACTGAATAATACATCCCTTAGACTACCATAGTGAGGACAGCCACTTCTGAGGAGATATTTTACTGAATAATACATCCCTTAGACTACCATAGTGAGGACAGCCACTTCTGAGGAGATATTTTACTGAATAATACATCCCTTAGACTACCATAGTGAGGACAGCCACTTCTGAGGAGATATCCCTTAGACTACCACAGTGAATAATACATCCCTTAGACTACCACAGTGAGGACAGCCACTTCTGTGGAGATATTTTACTGAATAATACATCCCTTAGACTACCATAGTGAGGACAGCCACTTCTGAGGAGATATTTTACTGAATAATACATCCCTTAGACTACCATAGTGAGGACAGCCACTTCTGAGGGAGATATTTTACTGAATAATACATCCCTTAGACTACCATAGTGAGGACAGCCACTTCTGAGGAGATATTTTACTGAATAATACATCCCTTAGACTACCATAGTGAGGACAGCCACTTCTGTGAGGAGATATTTTACTGAATAATACATCCCTTAGACTACCATAGTGAGGACAGCCACTTCTGTGGAGATATTTTACTGAATAATACATCCCTTAGACTACCATAGTGAGGACAGCCACTTCTGAGGAGATATTTTACTGAATAATACATCCCTTAGACTACCATAGTGAGGACAGCCACTTCTGAGGAGATATTTTACTGAATAATACATCCCTTAGACTACCACAGTGAGACAGACAGCCACTTCTGAGGAGATATTTTACTGAATAATACATCCCTTAGACTACCATAGTGAGGACAGCCACTTCTGAGGAGATATTTTACTGAATAATACATCCCTTAGACTACCATAGTGAGGACAGCCACTTCTGAGGAGATATTTTACTGAATAATACATCCCTTAGACTACCATAGTGAGGACAGCCACTTCTGAGGAGATATTTTACTGAATAATACATCCCTTAGACTACCATAGTGAGGACAGCCACTTCTGTGGAGATATTTTACTGAATAATACATCCCTTAGACTACCATAGTGAGGACAGCCACTTCTGAGGAGATATTTTACTGAATAATACATCCCTTAGACTACCATAGTGAGGACAGCCACCTGAGGAGATATTTTACTGAATAATACATCCCTACCATAGTGAGGACAGCCACTTCTGAGGAGATATTTTACTGAATAATACATCCCTTAGACTACCATAGTGAGGACAGCCACTTCTGAGGAGATATTTTACTGAATAATACATCCCTTAGACTACCATAGTGAGGACAGCCACTTCTGAGGAGATATTTTACTGAATAATACATCCCTTAGACTACCATAGTGATGACAGCCACTTCTGAGGAGATATTTTACTGAATAATACATCCCTTAGACTACCACAGTGAATAATACATCCCTTAGACTACCACAGTGAGGACAGCCACTTCTGTGGAGATATTTTACTGAATAATACATCCCTTAGACTACCATAGTGAGGACAGCCACTTCTGAGGAGATATTTTACTGAATAATACATCCCTTAGACTACCATAGTGAGGACAGCCACTTCTGAGGAGATATTTTACTGAATAATACATCCCTTAGACTACCATAGTGAGGACAGCCACTTCTGAGGAGATATTTTACTGAATAATACATCCCTTAGACTACCATAGTGAGGACAGCCACTTCTGAGGAGATATTTTACTGAATAATACATCCCTTAGACTACCATAGTGAGGACAGCCACTTCTGTGGAGATATTTTACTGAATAATACATCCCTTACTACCATAGTGAGGACAGCCACTTCTGAGGAGATATTTTACTGAATAATACATCCCTTAGACTACCATAGTGAGGACAGCCACTTCTATTTGAGAAATACATCACAATTATAGAGAGAAAACATTGGTGTCCATTATTACGCTTCAGATTATCAAACCATAATCTTCCAATTGAAACGGGCAGATGGAAAAATGTACCACTACAAAATAGAACATGCCATTGTGTAATAATTATGATATCGGAGATGAGTTTTATTATATATTTACATGTTTGTTTTTCAAGAATGAAAGAAAGCGTTACTTACCATCTTTCTGTCAGTCTAAACCAAATATATATAAATTTTATAAATTATTCAACTCTAAGAAAGCTGGTGTCCTTAGAACACTTTCTATAATTTGTAATCTAATTATGAATACTTTCAAATCCTCTGGCTGATATTCTGTGTATTTGTTTTTTATTTATTAGTATGTATTTATTGTATGTATATACATTTATGTACACCCACCATCTTGTTACAATTATATTGACTGCTCTATGTATATATATCCTCATATGCCGTAGACTACGACTCGAGTGTAAATAAAGTTCAGTTCAGTTCAGACACGGGAGTGGTGGCATGCGGCCGCCCTCCTTTCATTTTCACCCAACGAGAACACTACATGTGTAAAAACAGCCGTGGCTGTGATTGGTAGTAATCTGAAACGTTGATTATTAGTGTCAATAGTATTAACCATTGACAATAAATAAATACACTTTTATTTGTCGGTCGCCACAATCGCCCATTGCAATTCAAATATAAAAGTGGCGACAAAATAATAAATGGGGCGAATGTCTGTGGCGATTTTTTTAAAATAAAAAATAAATAAATAAATACGAGCTCAATTTTAGGTATCCAGTAATAGAATAATTTCAACCATTATATAATCTTCTGATCTGTCAGGCCACGTTATGGAATCTCCGACCGGACAAATAATGCATGAATTCGTTTTACGGTGCTTTGTTTATTGCTACATGCAGATTTCTGTTCATTGTTATATGAACGTAATTTAGCACCAGACACCTGAGCACATTGCATATTGTCAGAGCGCTTGACAACAGATTCTGACGAGTTCCATTTGATAGTGTTCCCGTTTCTTGTCCACTCTCGTGGAAAAACAAAAGAATCACCAATCAGGATTGACGAATATTTCATCTTACTGTTGACCAACATGGAACACAATGCGATATAACCCTTTGTAAAATTCTGAATCACAAATATTATTGGTAGTAAATCTTATTATTGGATAGTCATGGGGAGTGAATTTACAAAAAAATTATCCAACCATTATATTTTGGCCGATCCGTTCAAAATTAGCGTCCAACTCAATTACACTTTTGACCTAATGGCAAAATTAAAAATTAAAATATTTTGGTTTAATTGTCCTACTGAGAAATATAGCAAAATCGGGCTACCTCCTCTCTCGTGTACATCGGAATCGACCTGGCTGAAGTGCTTATTTTGGAAGGTTTTGGAGTTCGAAACCCCTAAACGCTCAAGCACATTTTCCTTTTTCTAAATATATTTTCCGAGGAAGCATGACTCGACCCCGTTATAAACGTCGGTCGCCAGTCTAGACATATACCAGCCCCTGCTAAACTCCTTTACACGCGCCTGCTTATGATAAACTAATAATGTATTATCGTTTTAAGATCAATGTGTCATATACTTGATATTTAATAAAATATAAAAATATTGAATGACATGTTTAGTTTTTGGCCTAAAAATAAAACTTGTATTTATCCGGGAACCCGACCTTCATGCAATTATTTCTGGATGTATTAGTTTCTCTCTTTTTGCCGAATTTCCCCCACTAATATGTAGTTTGATTTTATGTGGACCATGGATGGTGGATGTAATTTTAAAAAAGCCGACAGGTTCCTGGATAGACACCTTCTTAAAAGCTTTATTAATTGATATATTAAAAAGTAATAGTTTTGAGATGAATGTGCTTGAAATGTTTATATATCTGCCATGTATTTGATGTAATACATATAACATTATAAAAAGACATGTTTTTTATTGATTGTTATGTAAAATAAATGTGGCGATTTGTTTTCTGAAAGTGGCTACAAACAAAAGTGGCGATTTTTTAAAAACCGATGTGGCGACTTTCTTTGATGAAAAAGGCCGACCACTGGCAGTATATAACAGAGGTTGAAACTAATGTAGGGTTCCCCTAAAAATGAAACTGCAATTTTCAGCAAAAATGACGGTTGCTAATAAAAACATTAATTACATCTCTTAAATGGAATGTGACCCCCCCCCCCCCCCCCCCCCCCCCCCCCCATTTTCTTGCAGGTAGATTAGATGTGAGGTGCCATACTTTTTATTGATGTACTTCCTGGGTGTGTTGATACGCTGCTTATATCATTTTTATTAGTAAACGTTAACATTATCGGCAATAGGAATTGATTTGGTGTATTATAACCTAAAGCTGCCGTCTCGCATCTCCACCTTATTGCATAGTTTCTATTAGAAATTCGCTAGAAAAAATAGGCAGAGTTACGTCCCCTAACCACTAACCACTTCCGGCGCGTTCCGGTTATAGCAAATATGGCTGATGACCACAGTTGTTTGTGAATCTTCAGCTGAGATTTATGCATGCCAGTTCCTGGCATCATAAATGTCCACACCTATGCTTTAAAAATAAAGAATGATACAGGTAAACATTAAGTTGATGAAACTGCGTTTTGTTATAGACCATGTGTTAAATATAGGAGATGAATCTAGCAAGCTGTCACCCATCCTGATTGTTTTGATCACTTGCTTGGAATGTTTTCCCCAAAGTTGCAATCTCGCACAGTTGTAATCGATAATAGAAACATATCTTTATAGAGCGTCCCACGGAGAACGCATTTTTTCATGCTATGGAATTTATTTATTACAAATTATTTATTTCTGAGCCGCTTGTTTTCTAAATTACACAGAGAAATAGTATATTTTTGTTATTTCCAAAACACTTTTATTTTTATTTTTTTACGTCAAACCAAAGTAGGTAGATGCCCAACATTTTAAAATGAAGACATTATTGTATACACGATTATAAGCTTAAATGGCAGGCAAAACAAACCGGGGGGGGGGGGGGGGGGGGCACTTCAGGTTCGGGGGTCCCTAAACATAGAAATTAAATGACAAATAAAAAAATGAACTAATTTTATAATTATTAATTTTTTTTTGTTATAAAGGAAGTCCTTAGTCGTGGGGGGTGGGGGGGGGCTGGCAGGGGCCCGGAACAATTGCCCCCTTTGCCCCCTTATAAATCCGGCACTGGCTGACACAGTAAGATGACTACGGTACGATTAATATGTAATACTGGTCATCCAAGGGGCTACAATATGTTTCTGGTTATCATAAGGTTTGTAGAAGCCAAAAATTGGAATTTTTACTCTGCATAATTAGACTACGTACGTAAGTACGTACGAAACAAACACCACATATTAGGAAATAAAGTGAAGTTTAATTGTTAGAAACACTGGGACGAATACATTTCATACTGAATATACAGACGCTGATATTCTAAACAATAAAATGCATGTCATATGTGTTCCAAGTCGTTGAAAAGGCTCTATTGGTCGAACACATCTAATCCCATGACTAGTGTATTTTGAAAATCACCGATCCCATGACTAGTGTATTTTGAAAATCACCGATCCCATGGTTAGTGGATTTTGAAAATCATCGATCCCATGGTTAGTGGATTTTGAAAATGACCTATCCCATGGCTAGTGGATTTTGAAAATCATCGATCCCATGGCTAGTGGATTTTGAAAATCATCGATCCCATGGCTAGTGGATTTTGAAAATCACCGATCCCATGGCTAGTGGATTTAAAAAATCATCGATCCCATGGCTAGTGGATTTTGAAAATCACCGATCCCATGGCTAGTGGATTTTGAAAATCACGGATCCCTTGACTTTTTCGAAATGGTATTCTTACACATCCGTTTGGTGAGGACACCATGCGTTAATTTTGATAACACACGGTTGTTTACACATGTACGTGTGTTAACAATTTCAAGACATACGACTGGCTGCTCCTAGGTGATGACCAGGTCACCACTGCCATACATCCAATGAAAAACTACACGATGGAAATCGATTACATTGTGACGTATAGTTAACCTGACAATCATGGGTCTGTGACGTTTATGAGGACATGTAAGAAATAGAATAATACACTCGTGTCTGTTAGATACCATTTATCTCAAAACTCGTTTAAGAACGTATCAAACTCGCTTTCGTCCGTTAGATACATCTTAAAACAACTTGTTGTGAGATAAATGGTATCTAACGACCACTTGTATTATTCTCTATGTATATACTGGCTAAAAAATTAGTTTGACCAAATTAGGTTAGAATAGAATGTGTGTCCTATTGTTTTCCAGTACGGTATTAATATGGCATGTAAGTTGGCCAACTTCGTCGTGACAGTTGATAGCCTGAGATTAGTATTACTTGCACAAATTAACAACTAATAAAGCAACCCCCGGCGTAATGTTTTGATGATTGACACATACAACATAATTCAATTCCATTCATGACTTTAGTGCTGGGGAAAGATTTGATCAATGTGTCATGTTTTCACTGATGGGAAAGGCCGTGGTGTGCGCTACCCTGTCTGTGGGATGATAAATATAAAAGATCCCTTGTTACTAATGGAAAAAAATGTAGCGGGTTTCCTATCTAAGACTACATGTCAAAATTACCAAACGTTTGACATCCAATAGCCGATCATTAATAAATCAATGTGCTCTAGTGGTGTGGTTGAACAAAACAAACTTCGTCTTTTTTTAGTCTCTCCATGTGCACTGCGTTCAGTCTGCGTTGCGTTGTCACAATGTGTTACAACAAAAATGAAAAATGTTTCATTTGTTAACGCAAGGCACACACTACCCAGATAGCTGAGGTGTGTGCCAAGGATAGCGTTCTTGAACCTTAATTGGATATAAGCACAAAAAAGAGTTGAAATGAAATAAAAAATATATTGACAACCAATCCACTGATGACGCAGCGCGATCGATTGATAACGCAGATCGGTCGATGTATGTGTATGTGTATGTGTATGTGTATGTGTATGTGTGTGGTGTATGTGTATGTGTATGTGTAGGTGTGTGGTGTATGTGTATGTGTATGTGTATGTGTATGTGTGTGGTGTATATGAGCATGTATGCATTTATTGTAATGCGGGCGGGATGTAGCCCAGTGGTAAAGTGCTCGTTTGATTCGCGGTTGGTTTGGGATCGATCCCCGTCGGTTGCCCATAGGGCTATTTTTCGTTCCAGCCAGTGCACCACGACTGGTACATGTATAACAAAGGACGTGGTATGTGCTATCTTGTCTATGTGATGGTGTATATAAAAGATCCCTTGCTACTAATGGACAAACGTAGCGGGTTTACTCTAAAAAATTACCAAATGTTTGACATCCAATAGCCGACGATTAATATATCAATGTCCTTTAGTGGTGTTGTTAAACAAAACAAACTTCTTTTTCCTCTTCTTATTTTATCGCGCATTGTTACAGAAACAAATACACAATTCCCATATATCATGTTCAACTAATGCAATCATCAAAACAACAGATAAGTAACGTACTGTTCTAGACACAAACACACAACGAATGAATAATAATAGATGTAGGGATAAATTATCAGAAACAAATACACAACGATTTGAAAGAATGCTGAGATAATTTATTAGAAACAAATACACAACAACTTGATAGAATTATGAGATAATTTATCATAAATAAATAAACAACGATTTGATAGAATGCTGAGATAATTTATTAGAAACAAATAAACAACGACATGATAGAATGCTGAGATAATATCAGGCTCTCCAGCACACCTTTAAGAAAAAGTAGAACAAAAGTAAGAATGAAAATATAGAAAAAGTAGGACAAAAGTAGGACCGAAACAGTATGGTTCAACATTATTTATTCTCAAACTGGGTAAACGAATGTGTTAAATCCAACACGTGGTATTACTGAGAAAATACTCTACATGCAGACAACACAATATAAAGACATGGCAAAAGTAGCATTTGAGTGCCAGAAATTAAATTCCGTCTCACATTGACTTTCAGGGTGTAAATTTAACATGTTTAGATTATATGGTGCCGCAAATCGGGAGATACATGTATATATCTTGCTGCAAAACATATTTTCCATAAATGTTGACTTTTATAATAACACAAGCAATATGCAACAGCAGTTCGCGGCATTTTTAAACTGACTTTGGCGAAGTAAAAAAAAAGTAGGAAAAACTAGGTATTTCGAAGAAAACGTAGGAAAAGTAGGATCACTGGACAGCCTGTAATATAACAGAAACAAAAACACAACGACTGGATAGAATGCTGAGATAATCTATTTGAAACAAATATACAACAACTTGATATAATGCTGAGATAATTTATTAGAAACAAATACACAACAACTTGATAGAATGCTGAGATAATTTGTCAGAAACAAATACACAACAACTTGATAGAATGCTGAGATAATTTATTTGAAACAAATACACAACAACTTGATAGAATGTTGAGATAATTTATTAGAAACAAATACACAACGACTTGATAGAATGCTGAGATAATTTATTTGAAACAAATACACGACTTGATAGAATGCTGAGATAATTTATTTGAAACAAATACACAACGACTTGTTAGAATGCTGAGATAATTTATTTGAAACAAATACACAACGACTTGATAGAATGCTGAGATAATTTATTTGAAACAAATACACAACGACTTGATAGAATGCTGAGATAATTTATTTGAAACAAATACACAACGACTTGATAGAATGCTGAGATAATTTATTTGAAACAAATACACAACGACTTGATAGAATGCTGATATAATTTGTCAGAAAGAAATACACAACGACTTGATAGAATGCTGAGATAATGTGATAGTAGGTCCTACAAAAGAAGAATATATCTCATTATCCAAAATGATAATAATAATAGTAGCAATTGCAGATACCTGAAAAAATATATTTCAGTTAAAGTTTCTTTTAACGACACCACAAGAACATATTGATTTATTTATCATCGGTTATTGGATGTCAAACATTTGATAATTCTGACATAGTTATAGTCTTACAGGAAACCCGCTACATCTTCACATTAAATGCACTTTTTCACAGATCGGACAGCAGCACATACCACGGTCTTTAATATACCAGTCGTGTCCACTGAGGGATGTCCATCCTTCGACCCAAGCACCTCAGTCGAGCGCTCTACCTCCTTATATATATGAAGGCAACAATAAACAAACCTTATATATAACATCACACACACACGCGCGCAATGATATACTGGTTTACTGAGGTTTATTTTTAAAGATGGAATGTAATCTGTTCCCCTGAACGCACTCGATCTAACCGACAGAAAACACACACACACACACACACACACACACACACACACACACACACACACACACACACCAATAATTAAAAAAAGAACAATGCATTACTTCCTTGACAGATGTTTGGACAGACCTTTAAGAGAATTACAAAACTCTTCTTTCGCTTTCACTTTCGACTGTGTCATCATATTGCAACACCATTCAGTCTGGTTGTCACGACATCCAAACCATGCTGTAAATACACAACGTCTCATGAACTGATCGACTGATGGTTCGATCGACTGACTTACCGATCAATTGATTGATTGATCGATCGACCAGATGACAGAAAGACAAACCCTAACTATTATAACGTTCTTTGAATTTGTAGTGCAAAAAGATAAAGTTTATTTTGTTTAACGACACCACTAGAGCTCATTGATTTATTAAGCATCGGCTATTGGATGTCAAACATTTGATCAAACAATTCTTGCGGCGCGTATGGTACGCGTATAGTACGGCTACAATTTAAATTAAAAGACAACATTTCTAACGAGAGCATAAACCAGTGTGAATGCTCTCATTGGACTTTAATGATTACCCAGAACTTTAATGATTACCCAGGACTTTAATGATTACCCAGGATTTTAATGATTACCTAGGACTTTAAGGATTAAACATGAATTTAATGATTACCCAGAACTTTAAGGATTACCCAGAACTTTAATGATTACCCAGGACTTTAATGATTACCTAGGACTTTAAGGATTACCCAGGATTTTAATGATTACCCAAGACTTCAATGATTACCCAGGACTTTAATGATTACCCAGGACTTTAATGATTACCTAGGATTTAAATGATTACCCAAATTTCAGCAGTAAAGGTTTTCCTAGGACTTTAATGATTACCCAGGACTTTAATGATTACCCAAGACTTTAATGATTACCCAGGACGTTTAATGATTACCCAGGATTTTAATGATTACTAAAATTTCAGCAGTAAAGATTGATGCTGAATCGGGTAATTTCATGGAAATTATTGATTCTGATGGAAAAACTGTTGCATAAACAATATAATTCCCATCCCGTGATCCGTTTGTGTAAATAGGAATGTAATCGCGGTACTTCTCTAGTGGATTTCCATGGAATGTTGTTTATAAATAACTGCATCTTTTCGATTTTTTCAGATGCACAAGATTAAATACAACTTTGGATGGTTTGATACACCAAGGTGGCAAAATAAAATATTATATGAAGGTGTTTTCAAAATGTCGGTAAATGAATGTTGGAAACTGACACAAATAACAACACCAATTGCTCAATGCGAAAACCAAATGTGCGGATGGCTTTCGGCTTCACGTTCGCATCATATATTTGTTATCAAACAGCCTCTTGTCAAAAATACACCCCCCCCCACCCCCTCGAAATTTGGTCTTCTCCACAACTAGAATCTGATTTTTGTCCAGAAACAGCTGAGGGTCTAAATGGTGACGGGTCCCTGCTGTATTACTGACGAATAGATTAAAGCCCAACAGACACCGAATCAATCTTGGTCTGGGTTTGGCAAGTTTGGTATGTCTGGTGTGTTACTGACGAATAGATTAAAGACCAAAACACACCGAATCTTGGTCTGGGTCTGGGTCTGTGTCTGGCAAGTTTGGTATGTCTGGTGTGTTACTGATGGATAGATTAAAGCCCAAAACACACTGAATCTTGGTCTGGGTCTGGCAAGTTTGGCATGTCTGGTGTGTTACTGATGAATAGATGAAAGCCTAAAACACACTGAATCTTGGTCTGGGTCTGGGTCTGGCAAGTTTGGCATGTCTGGTGTGTTACTGATGAATAGATTAAAGCCCAAAACACACTGAATCTTGGTCTGGGTCTGGGTCTGGATCTGGCAAGTTTGGCAAGTTTGGCAAATCTGGTGTATTACTGATGAATAGATTAAAGCCCAAAACACACCGAATCGTGGTCTGGGTCTGGGTCTGGGTCTGGGTCCGGCAAGTTTGGCAAGTCTGGTGTATTTTGACGTCTGCGTCTGTAACTGTTTTCAATATATATATATATATCAAATGCATTCATATCGTGAGATATATTTTGTTCTATAAACACCAATACTAATTATGAACATTCTACTTTGATTGATGTACATCGTCCCTGTTGTTTATTAAGAAAGAAAACAAAATTAAAACGTGGCTCGCACAGGCTACAGCTGCCAGTCTGGTAGTGTGAAAATATAGCATGTTCCATGTCGTCTGTTGCCAGATCTGTAGTTCACGCCAGCACAGACGCGGTGTGTTTTGTCACATTTGATACAGTGCATTTATTTTCGACTGGTACTATACTCGCCAGACCCAGACACATATAACAAAATACCTTCAGGCTGAATACAATCTCACTAATTATTATTATTGGTTATTATTTTATAATTAACATGCAGATAGCCTACGGGTATCATGTTAAATCTAACACATTCATTGAGAAAAACTGATGAAAGTAAATAAACTTACGGCCAACACACATTCCACAGGTACGCCTGCACTGGTCTGCCACTGTAGTGTTGATGCACGCATGCGCCACCCTGCATTGTTCAGCTACTCCCAGTCCTGCTGTACACCCTGATAAACATAATAACACCACAAACATTAATTATACAGCACAGTGACGATACTACTACTGCTACTGCTACTGCTACTACTACTACTTCTACTACTACTACTACTACTACTACTACTACTACTACTACTACTTCTGTTACTACTACTACTACTACTACTGGTGCTGCTGCTGCTACTACTACCGATGTTGCTGCTGCTACTACTACTACTATTACAACAACTACTACTACTAGTATTACTACTACTACTACTACTACTATTATTATTACTACTATTACTACTACTACTACTACTACTACTACTACTACTACTACTACTACTGCTATTACTACTACTACTTCTTCTACTACTACTACTACTGAAGCTGCTGCTACTAATTCTACTACCACTAGTACATACTACAGCTGCTGCTGCTAGTTCTACTACCACTACTGTTGGTACTACTAGTAGTTCTACTACCACTAGTATATACTACAGCTGCTGCTGCTACTAGTTCTACTACCACTAGTATATACTACAGCTGCTGCTACTAGTTCTACTACCACTAGTATACACTACAGCTGC
Organism: Gigantopelta aegis; assembly: GCF_016097555.1. Lineage (NCBI taxonomy): Eukaryota > Metazoa > Mollusca > Gastropoda > Neomphalida > Peltospiridae > Gigantopelta > Gigantopelta aegis. Next base: position 3,594,740 of record NC_054713.1, on the reverse strand, counting down.
TGCTACTAGTTCTACTACCACTAGTATATACTACAGCTGCTGCTGCTAGTTCTACTACCACTAGTATACACTACAGCTGCTGCTGCTAGTTCTACTACCACTAGTATACACTACAGATGCTGCTACTAGTTCTACTACCACTAGTATATACTACAGCTGCTGCTACTAGTTCTACTACTACTAGTACATACTACAGCTGCTGCTGCTAGTTCTACTACCACTACAGCTGGTACTACTAGTAGTTCTACTACCACTAGTATATACTACAGCTGCTGCTGCTACTAGTTCTACTACCGCTAGTATATACTACAGCTGCTGCTACTAGTTCTACTACCACTAGTATACACTACAGATGCTGCTACTAGTTCTATATATATAAACTGAGAGTATGACATACATGTGATACGAAATGAGTCTATCCTGTGCAAGTTTGGTTTTCTAAGCTAGTCTTGGGAGTGGCAGTCTTCTTGTAGGAAGGATGCAGCATTTTGTTACGGATGTTCTAGTGAAGTGGCAGTCCTCACAAATCGATGCAGGACGGATAAAACAGCCTGTTATGGATCTCAAGGGAGTGGAAGTCCTCCTACATGCGGTGCAGGACGAATGGAACATCACGTTACGGGTCTACTAGTGGATTGGCAGTCCTCCTAATGACGACCACTTGATAGTATACCATGGAAGAAACGCTGACTTTGTCTAACGTACTTTCGACTGCCTTACGCAGAGATACGATTTTAATATCGGAATACGTTGAGGTTTTTTTCGGTCAGTTTGAAAAGAACCACAATGACATTGTTCATCCAAATCCCATTTAAACATGAACACGATTAGAATCAGTATGCTAGAGTCGTTATCTCTTTTGTCATTTTAACTACATTCGTAAATAGGAGAATAACTGATACAGTATGTCATTTTGTTCGTATTAAAGCGACTGTCCCGAGTTTTCTGTCATTGTTAATATGTTGGCGACTATCGGAGACCTTTTAACGACTGTACGTACATTTGCTTTTGCATAAAATATCAGTTGGATATTGAATTATTTTAAAAGAATTGGGACTTGATATAATATATCCTTACAGTCGTTAAATGAATGAATGAATGAATGTTTAACGACACCCCAGCACGAAAAATACATCGGCTATTGGGTGTCAAACTATGGTAATGCAAATAAATAAAGTGATGATCAACATCAATATAAAAATTCAAGGTTTAAACAAAAACAGTGTAAAGAACTGTGCAAAAATACAAATACAAATATCACAGAATTTTACGGACACCGAATTTTACTCTAAACTTCAATTTGTGCTGTATTGGCCATTCTCAAAGAGAATGTTACACCCCTGCACCACGGTGAGGTTACAGCACGCGCAGGGGTTACAGTCGTTAAAAGGTGTCCGTTAGATTTGGATGAATTATTTTACTGTGGTTCTTTTCAAATTAACCTCATATCGTATAGGATAGACTCATTTCGTATCACATATGATCTCAGTTTATATATATATATATATATATATATATATATATATATATATATATATATATATATATATATATATATATATATATATATATATATATTCTTTAAAAAAAAGAGAAGAAACGTGACATTGATTTTCAAAGTTTAATTAAAAAAACAAAAACAAAAACTGGTAGACATGATACAAGCAACCAAGATCAAGACGCCATGGGCAGGGGATTACTCTGGAAATGTCCGAAACAGTATACCCGGTATCAAGGAATACACCTGAAACATGTACACAGGAATATGTGTGACATAGGGGTGAGCAAAATGTCAGTATCGGTTATGACCACCACGAGCCCTGATGACAGCTTCTGCCACTCATGCTGCAGTGCCGTACGAAGTTGCGGTAGTGTCTGGGGTGGGGGATTCCTCCGGCGCACACGATGATCCAGTACATCCCATAGATGTTCTATTGTGTTTAAATCCGGCAAACGGGCAGGCCAAGGTAATGTCTGAACGTTGTGGTGCTGCAGAAACTTCTGACTGACACTTGCAACATGTAGTCTGGCATTGTCATGCTGAAACATTCCACCGTGGACGTTCATGTGCAAAATGAAGTGATGCTGCAGGATCTCGTCTCTATATCTGATGCCCGTCAGTGCACCTGTCACATGCACAAGAGCCGTCCTACCACCATGATGGATTCCTGCCCACACCATGACACTGCCACCACCAAAACGGTCGACTTGTTGCATGCAGTTTGGAACATAATGTTACCCTCGGCGTCCATAGGCACGTGGCAGAAGAACACGAGACTCATCTGAGAACAAACCAGTTCTCCACCTGGCACGTGTCAATCTCACCACCCTCTGCTGGCACCACTGCAGACGATCCGCTAAGTGACGTGGGGTCAAAACGTTACGTCGCACTGGTCTTCTAGGAAACCGGCCTCGGTGGCGTCGTGGTTAGGCCATCGATCTACAGGCTGGTAGGTACTGGGTTCGGATCCCAGTCAAGGCATGGGATTTTTAATCCAGATACCGACTCCAAACTCTGAGTGAGTGCTCCGCAAGGCTCAATGGGTAGGTGTAAACCACTTGCACCGACCAGTGATCCATAACTGGTTCAACAAAGGCCATGGTTTGTGCTATCCTGCCTGTGGGAAGCGCAAATAAAAGATCCCTTGCTGCTAATTGGAAAGAGTAGCCCATGTAGTGGGGCGACAGCGGGTTTCCTCTCAAAATCTGTGTGGTCCTTAACCATGTCTGACGCTATATAACCGTAAATAAAATGTGTTGAGTGCGTCGTTAAATAAAACATTTCTTTCTTTGGTCTTCTAGGGGAAATTCCTGCCTCTCTCAGCCGACTACGAATTGTTTGGTCAGAAATTCTGCGTAGTCCAGGGATTTGTATCGCTGTGGTTGTTGCTGTTGTTATTCGATTTCAAAGATAACACACCGGGTGTATCGATCTTGAGCAGCGGTGGTTACTCTGGGACGACCTGACCTTGGTCTGTCATTAAGACTTAGAGTGGTTTTGTACCGTGCCCAAAAAGCGGAGATGGTCTGTCTGGAGACACTAAAGTGCCTTACCACAGCATCATTGCATTGAGCTGACGTCAATCTTGGCATTATTGCGTTTTCTACAGTGTCGTTATGCGGTCTGTTTGAATCACTGCTGATGTGACCTTTTAGGCCCCACCAACGGAAGGTTCGGCATGCAAGGTTACAGAACTTCATGATGCACGTGCTTCTCTGAGGGTTACGTTTTTGCGTTTCAGTACAAAAGTTGACTATGGCTACGTTTATGTGATCGAAAGTGTTTTTGCATCACTATTCGCTCACTTACTTGACTGTCTTTACGATGTCACTGATTCTGTAAATATAATCCGATAGCATTATTTTTACCAATGTCAAGTTTCTTTTTTTTGAAGAGTATATGTCAAACGAGTGCTTAAAGAACCTCCCCTATGACAAATTTTAAGATCCACCCCGATCACACACGAGGGAGATTCTGAAAGATAGTCTAGTGGTAGAGCGTTTGTTTGGGATGTGATGGGTCGCAGAAACCATAGGCGTACGGGCTCCCATTTTTGTAGGGGGGGGGGGGGGGGGGGCAGGCTGGTTTCTGCTAGAATTAAATGAAAATGCCCGAATTTGGATAACAACGTTTATATATATAAGCATTACTACCAAACAGCTATATAAGGTTACATACAAATGACTGCATTTCCGAATGGTTTACAACTAATAATTAAGCTGGTAGAATGTTGGAAATACATGGTTATAAGACTCCATCATATGCGGTCATGTGGGATAGAAAAAGTACACCCGAGGTGGTGACAATTTCGACCTGGGACGAGGCTTGCCGAGTCCCATGGTCGAAATTTTCACCACCGAGGGTGTACTTTTTCTATCCCACATGACCACATATGATGGAGTCTTTTTCTCTCATTCATTCGGTAAATAAACCATTATTTTACACGAACAGACAAAGATGGCTGAACAAGTAACTTCTTTATTTGACAATTTTATCATAAATAAACTACACTATCGTATTTGCGAGTGAGTGAGTGAAGACTTTTCCATGCTCCTATACCACTAAGGCTTCGAGCATGTCCACCCCGGGTTCGGTCTCTGGATGCCAGGGGCCCAATCCGGGACAGAAATTACTTAGGACAATTTTGAAATTAAGCCAATGGGGAATACGGATATTATATAATTAGTTTTTATTTGCGCAATTCCAAAAATAATAATTAATATAAAATATATAATCCATTTAATTTAAAACTTTGTCGCTAAATTAGAACGAGCATTTCAAAAATACAAATAGTACAGAAACTCTTTATTTTAGCCCTATTATTATTTAGTAGGAGGTTGATTAAGGGAGGTTAAGCAGCCGCCACAGGGATTTAAATAAAGTTAAAAACACGTATAAAATAAATTAAAACAAATTAAAAGAGCACGCTTAAACCTATCAATTTTAAAACATAAACACCCAATAAAAATTAAAAGCATTTCATACAATATATTTGGTTGGCGAGGAGGGGGCTGTTACTGCCAGATAGCAACCCCATCATCAACCCGAAGTAAAAAAAAAGATTCATTCAAACACCCACACCACATTTGCCGTGTTTGTTTCATGTGTTAAATAATATTTAACACTACAAATTAACAAGATAGCTTTTAAAATGAAGGTTTTAATAACAAAATATTAATTTAAACTGTGTCTAATGACCTCACATCACCGCCTCACATTAATGACGTCATATATTACCAACGACGTCATGTTAAACGCAAGCGCGCGATATCCCATGTAAGATAGAAATTTCTTACATGGCTTTCTTTCATGGGATAGCTCTGTTTCATATACCTGAGTATGAGAGAAAAAACGTCTCATGTTAGCACATTTTGCCCGGATATCTCTGTTCTCTGTCTTTTTTGCCCGAAGTAGGTTTGCTTTAGCACTAGGGAGAGTTGCGCCTCCCCCACCCCGTCCCCCGTCTCTTACGCTTATGACAGAACCAGTTGCCTATGCATATGTTTTCCCACGTTCTGATCAGTGCTTCGTGACCAGTACACCATAGACCGTGGTATGCGAAACTTCTTACAATTTATTATAATTTATCCAGGGCTACCTCTGCCACAGTTGCTTAGGACACACCCAGTCCAGATGTAACCTCCAAGGAGCGGATTCGAACCAGATAGGCTACCCTTAGCGCTCTACTAACTCAGCTAATACTAATACTAGACTTCCCACTAGCTACTGCCAGTAGGAGCACTTAATACCAACACTACAACATCAGGTTCGAATCCCCTCCGTGAAGTTTAATTTATCTCTTACGTGTACGTGGTAAAACGTTTTCAGGCCAACTCATATTGCCCGAATACGAAAACTAGTATTTACACCATCATTTGGAGACCAGGGTGAGGGAAGTTGGTCTCTTAAGCCCCTATCTTGTATATTATTACCCTATTTTTAAATTTTGTTTAGTCGATTGACGTCACAAGAGCTATTCTCTTATAAGGTAAAAAGTCAATTGTTTCTCGGTTTTTATTGCCACATAATTAATTATACAGGCTATTGTTTTTATCCTCGGCTATGTAAAAGCAATAGTGGTAAGATTCCTAAAAGTCCAATGGCTTTTAAATTGTTAATGTTCTATAGTTTCACGTTAGGGCTTCTTTCAAAGTTTCTTTGACTAAGTCTGCGAATTCTATCGCTCGCTCTCTGCTTGTTACATTGGTGTAATAGCAGATGGTCCAGAACAGCTGTCCATTAAACGTGATGACCCTAGTTGAGAATATAGGGCCAGAGTCGTGCTCTGGAGTACATGAATGCATGGCCCGAAATTTCACCTCACTTTGAAGAGTTCGTTCCAGGAATTTGCAATTGCCGAGGTTGGTAAGTGCTGAGATCACCGGGCATCTACGGTCTTTAAACAGGTTCAAGTGGGCCATGAGACTAGTGTACTTTTTAAAGTTTTGAGCAGGTCCTTGTTTCTGCGCATTCTTTATCAACTCGGTTACCTGTGACGCCATTTTCCAAAAGTCATCATGCGACTTCTGAATCTGTAAGGGTTTGATGGTTTGCTTAATGCGCATGGGCGCAAAATATGAACCAAGGCAGTCTGCGGGAACTGGAGTATCTTTAATGAAAGGTCTTAAGTTGATGGTGCAGCCAACTGGTAATTCCATCTCTTTGGTTATCTCCCCTCCTTGCAAGAGCTTTGCAAATGCCAGCGACACGGACGTTTGGACAGCTCCATAAACGGTAGCGTTGTTTTCTCTACATTTCGTCAAAAGCCTGCTTGTGTCTTCCCGTGAAAACTCCATGGGGATTATGCAGGTTTTCTTACCAACATTAGGATTTTTGTCCTCTTCCAAGCCACATTTCTCTGTGTAAACATTTCTCTGTCCAAAGAGCACTAGGAAGACACTATGGACCCCTGGTACAGTAATGAGACACTTCATAGCAAAGTCAATTACCTGAAAGAAAAAACTAGGGGTTATTTCATCAGCTGTATAATATTCCATGGCGGGTAGCATTTTCATTGGTTCCACATGTGTATCTACTCCTTTGATGACGTCATCTAGATACGTCAGAAAATGGTCAGCCAGTCGAATACGAGAGCAGCCATCGATGATCACGTGATGAAAACCAAACACGACGCCACACAGAAATGGATATTCTGCATCTTCCACTTCAGAATCCAGTCCTACTTTGTACTGAACTTTGGGCAGAAAACTAACAGACCAGAGCGGACCAGTTGTCGTGTTGTATCTTGCCATCACACGTTCTTCCAGAACATCCTGCCAGGAAGTGGAATCAACCGTTTTCATGGGAACTGTAAAATTATCCATAGGCACGAAACATGGTTTTTCAGGATCGGAGTCATCAACACGCGAGCGTAGCAGTTGGTAACGATCGGTCAACATCTCTGCTGCCTTTTGGACTTGACCCGACGATAAAGGATGTTTCGATGACACGATACACGCATGCGCTATGGTTGCATTGGACCCATGACCTTTCGCCATAAATTTCTCAAATCTCCCCAAAGGTCGTCTCGTGCCGTTTATCTCCAGGTCCTCTATGTTCACGCGTTTGGATTTCACCACAGTCCATATCACCACTGTTAATGCCAGGACCACCACAGCCAGTACGACTTCCAACAGCATCGTTGAGATGATTTATGATAGACAGTGGTTGAATCTGAAAACACAATATTTGACAAAATAATATTCTTTTAAGTCATTAATAGATGCTTTTCGATGATTCAAAATATTTTACTGATGCAAAACACGAAACAACTACACTCATAAACAGGCCACTAGCGGCTCGTCATCAGACCACGAGTGACTTGTCATCAAGTCAGGAGTGACTCATCATCAGACCACAAGTGACTCATCATCAGAACACGAGTGACTCATCATCACACCACGAGTGACTCAGCATCAAGTCAGGAGTGACTCATCATCAGACCACGAGTGACTGAGCATCAGACCACGAGTGACGCATCATCAGACCACGAGTGACTCATCATAAGACCACGAGTGACTCATCATCAGACCACGAGTGGTTCATCATCAGACAACGAGTGGCTCATCATCAGACGAGTGACTCATCATCAGACCACGAGTGACTCATCATCAGGCCACGAGTGATGCATGATCAGAATATGAGTGACTCATCATCAGAACACGAGTGACTCATCATCACACCACGAGTGACTCAGCATCAAGTCAGGAGTGACGCATCATCAGACCACGAGTGACTCATCATAAGGCCACGAGTGACTCGTCGTCAGACCACGACTGACTCATCATCAGACCATGAGTGGGTTTTCTTGACGGGATGAAACCCATCCCGTCCCTACAAGGTGTATACCTTAACGGCATTAGCAAGGCCGCACACGTTGACATATAGATCGGACTTTAAACTTTTAGACCATCATTCAACATTTTATGTCAAAATTAATCTCTTTTTTTCTATATTATTAAATAGTCCGATCCTGTCTTCTTTCTCTCATTTATTTTTTTGGACTGTCCTAAAATGCTCCAAATTATATAAATATTCGGCCGAGCAGTCAATTCCTTTTTATTTTTGGCTAGTTAACCTTTTAATAATAATTTAAAATACACACACACACACACACACACACACACACACACACACACGCGCACACAAATACATGGGGGGGGGGGGGGGAGCTTGATTTTTGCTCGAATTAAACGAACATGCCACAATCTGAATAACAACTGCCAAACACCTATATATAACTATAATAGCGTTGCAAACTAATGGCTATAGGCCCTACTAATTTTTACATGGATTACAACTAGTATTGTGGGTAGAATGTGGGAAAGGAAAGAAAATGTTTTATTTAACGACGCACTCAACACATTTTATTTAAGGTTATATGGCGTCGGAGATATGGTTAAGGACCACACAGATACTGAGAGAGGAAACCTGCTGTCGCCACTTCATGGGCTACTCTTTTCGATTAGCAGCCAGGGATCTTTTATATGCATCATCCCACAGACAGGATAACACGTACCACGGCCTTTGATATACCAGTTGTGGTACACTGGCTGGAGCGAGAAATAACCCAATGGGTCCACCGACGGAGATCGATCCCAGACCGACCGCGCATCAAGCGAACGCATTACCACTGGGCTAAGTCCCGCCCCTAGAATGTGGGGGAAAAATGGTAAAAAGGTTTCAGGCAATACCATTTTGCCCGAATTCGAGAAGTTGCTCCTGTCTCCCTACCCAACCCCCACATGTGAGCCTTTTTTTTTTATCACATTAATGTTTGCCGTTGTAACCAAAATCTGATATAGAGTTTGTACCCGATCCGTCAGTGCCCCCCTCCCCCACCTCCCAAAGTCGTTCCTACGGGCCTGCATCACGTACGCTTGTGTGTGTCGCACGTCCCGTTCGCCCACTGACCTCGATCTCTTGTTGATCCAGATCCCTTGCTACTAATGGTAGAAATTTAGCGAGTTTTCTATCTAAGATTATACAGTACAATTACCAAATGTTTTACATTCGATAGTGTTAGCGTTAATCAAAACAGACCTTAACTTCCGTTGACCTGGAGTGCTGTCTCTCCCGTCCTTAACGTTCTTCATTCATAAGACAGTTTACAGAACTACCGTAGTTGACCAATAATAAGCCCTGTTGGGTAAACTAACTCACTAGGGGATGGGATTATTCGCGAGCAAGGGGCCCAGTCCAGTGTGAACCAGGAAGAAAACACCAGGAAAACGTGATCATATTCACACAAACACTCAGAAACGTTAATTGAAAAAAATCAAATAAATGGTATTCAACAATAGAAAGCATTCATAATATATTAAATTACATTTAGGAAAATAATTATAAAAAAAAAAAATATTCGAGATTTTTTTAATTATTATTATTTTCATAACGTAAATGCATACAGACATTAATCACGTAAGATTACAAAAGAGCACTGATTTACCAACTATTAACACGTCTAATTTACAAGTTCTGATGTGAGTTCCGTTACTCCAGTTAGTTGAGCAAGAGAGAGCCAAAACGTCCTCTAGTTTTCGAGATGGTCCAACCCGGAGTTCAACATAGGTTGAGATATATCAAAATGTTCGTCTTGGGGATCAGGATTCAGGAAACTAATGTTGGCATTGTGACAAATTAGGCATTGTGGCAAATTAGAGCGGGCTGAGAAATTTGGGATCAACAACAATTAGCCTACTCGTGGCCCCACCCCAAAAACACAATGTCTTCAACGTCATATTGTTCTCGTTATCAAAATATTCAATAAAGAATCTTGCTATAAATGTATTTAGTTTTTTTTAAAGCAATATGGAAGCATTTAATTTTTTATATTTTGTGAAATAAAATATAACGTAGTTTTTGTTACCACATAAACCTACGAGTGATATTACAAGTCCCGAGTTCACAGCTATGACACCCCCCCCCCCCCACTACAGATCTTTATCCACACCGCGTTACATTTTCTGTCACCCTATTACCCCAATATTAAATACTAGCTACGCCAGTGACACTGCCTGCTCCATTTCAACCGATTTCACTTCAACACCAATGTTTTTCCGAATACTATTCTTTAATTATCCCCTTACAAAACACTAGAAGTTTCTCACAGTCTCTTGCACACAATCTGACCCGCTTTCTGGAATTACCGCATTCCATATTCCCTTTCGGTCACCGATGGTTGTAAAATTTTACATCAAAGAAAACAACTAGAACAAGTTGGTGACTATAAGCACGTTGTTATATTTTTCTGTTTGGACCTTTCTAAATTATTATTTTATTTATTTATTTATTATTATTTTTTATTTATTTTATTTTTTTGGCTAAGCTATTCATGGATTTGGGCTCAAATCTTTAATCGTGTGGATGATAGCTTTATTCCCGGTTAAATACGGTAATCTTTCATCGTTAACAATTCTTTCTCTATTTGTTTTGCTCCCCATCCTTCTCCCGTAAAATAAGCTTCTGTAGTAACTTTGTAACCCTCAGTGAATATTATTTCGCAGTAATCTACATGCAGTCTGCTATCAAAGGCTTTCCGTAATTTATTGAAATAAATATCAGAGGCTGGTCACAAAAACCGATGGCTTCATGTACACAATGAAATATTGACCTGTATTTATAGGATATGTTAAAAACCGAAGTTCCGACTGGTATTCTGATGTACTTTAATGTTATGATGACGATTGGTTGAACTCAGCGGACCACACGGTTTTATAACGGTTGATTAAAATGTCTACAAATGTGTTTTTTTAGTAAAAAAGATGTTAGTGCGATATTAATGCAGTTCTGAGTTCCTAATAACAATGTGAGAATTTGAATATATTTTACAAAACGAAGCTTTTCTTTTACAAATGACCGTCGCACTTTTTTATGGCTTTTTGGTAGTTGTATCTAGCGTCTGGTCATATGACACCATGTTTTCGCTGCGTGAAAATTAAAGGGTTGGGGGGCGACTCCCATCCCCCAAACAACAAGAACAGAACATCCGTAAAAACACATTTGATAGTTTTATGTATCAAATTCCGTGCACACAACTGAAGTTCAATCTTTCACTTTCCTTTCTGAGCATGACATCTTTTACCTGGGACGGGGCATAGCTCAGTGGTACAGCGCTCACTTGATGCGCGGTCATTCTGGGATCGATCCCCATCACAGGCCTCAGATTAAGGAACAATTATGGTAACCCCAAAATAGATTAGCCCAAATCACACTTCAGGTAACCTGTTTGGTTTAGGTTACCTGATTACAAAAATGAACCATTTACGACACAAATTAATGATGTTATATACCAATGTTGCATAACATTCAAACTGAATCAGTTTAGCAATTAGAAAACAAACTACTGTAATTTTATTTTTAGGTATTGGAATATTGGTGGGTATTGTACAGCATTGCATTTATTCTGTGATTTCCAAGACCACTCCGTAATTTAGGCCTTACATACGGTATACATAGCTTATTCCATTTGCAACTGAGTGGAACATTCTATTATGATGTTGGATAACATTTTTTAAATCAATATTTAAAATTGTCGTTGCACTTTGAATTAATATAAATTACCCAAAAGTGCATATAAAAGATCCCTTACTGCTAATAAAAAAGAGTAGCCCATGAAGTGGCGACAGCGGGTTTCCTCTATATATATATCTGTGTAATCCTTTACCATATGTCTGATGCCATATAAACATAAATAAAATGTGTTGAGTGCATCCAGACCTTGTCCTTTAAGGTGCACACATAATTTCAATCTGGCGAGTGTGAAAAATAATGCATGTTATACTTAACAAACGGCCCACGTAAAAATAATTCTGTATATTGATTGCCGCTATATACTGTATGTAGCTGATAGAAAGACTCATTTAATAATACCAGAAAAAAATTGTGACAAGAACAGCAGTGTCCATGCATGCTTTTAATATATGACTGGTACTTATCTTTGCTATACACACAGGAAAGCACTGGTTTAATAGACATCTTCGAAGACATACCAATCCAATAAGAACTCCTTTGCCTATTTAATTTATTATTAATTAGAAACAATCCACTTTAGTGAGGTAATACATCACAACGTCTGATAAGGCTAACTCATACTGTTGATATAGCTATGAAAGAACAAATGGAATTGAATTAAATAGTGGCTTCTGTGGCATACATAAATGAATTCGTTACAGAAAGTCAGTAAAATTGTCTTGATTAGTTATAACTGTTATAACAAAGCTTACATGAGGTCCCAAAAATTGCAATCTTGAGTGTAATTTTCTACTTTCTTTAAAAAAAACTAATGAAATTTAGACGACAGTTCAAAAGTAGACAGAATAATAAAAAGAAGGAAAAGAAATAAGAAATGATAATAGGTATGTAAGAAGAGGCTTTCTTGTTTTTTCATCTTTAAAAAAAATAAATCAAATAAAACTGCATTTGAATATTTGTATTTCAGCCAGAAGTTAATGGATGTACATCTGTTATTTATATATGTATGTATGCACAAACTATAGTAATAGCAATCATAACCGACTGTTTAAATGCTGTTTGTTTCAATACATTTGTTAGAAAGTCACAGATGATTTAATGCACAGTACATGTACTCTCTGGCATTTTGACCAATCAAAGCGATTGGGGTCAGATTATTTTTTACTCATGGAACTCTCGCTGCACACACGCGCTGGTCTACTTGACAACTTTTTACGCATTTATGAGTGATGGGGTCTAAAATTATGGATTTTTAAAGTTATATTTATTATGGCATCCCACATTTGGAATGAAATCCTTTGTAATGACAATTTTTTTTCGGAGTTTGTATAATTTTTATTAACAACATTGGGTCCGTTCTAGATTAATAACGTAATGCTGACTTGACATAGATGTCAGAGCCGTTCGTAACTGGTCGTGGTAGGTCAAATGACGTGTTACAAAATGTTGAGGGAGGGAAACTGGTTGTGTAATTGTTGAATTAAAAATGTCACGTGAATGTCAACTAACACTGTCACTTGAACTAATTGTAGGCCTATGTTCAACGAGTTATTTAAAAAAATAAAATAATAATATGAGGGATCTAATTCAGTTGGTAGTGCACACCTAAGTTGCTTGAATCATAGTTCTAACTGAACCACCCCAGAACCAGTGGGATTTTCCCATCCCAACTATCCTAATCATGTTCCTTATACATAATGAAATTCAAGACAAGTTGATTCCTACACATGTTTAGCTGCACGTTCATCAAACCATCTAACACTGAAATGGTATCAATAATTGTGTGCATCAAAATATCTGAATAGTACATATATATTGTAATTAAAAAACAGAGCTTCTAGAATTTGTATAAAATCCACTAGCCATGGGATCAGCGATTTTTAAAAAGTTACTAGCCACGATTTAAACTTCACTAGCCCTACCTTAAGTTAATACAATTTTACTAAATAATAATAATAATCAGATATGTCACCTAAAGAGGCAGACAGAGCTTAAAAACACTAACATTGGGGGTTGGGGTGTGGTCAGGATATTCATATTTACAAAGTAGACTTAACTGCAACATTTAATCTCTCTTTTTTTTTCACTAGCCATCAGGCATGGCAATAGTAATTATTTACTAGCCCAGAATTGAATATCACTAGACATGGGAGTGGGGCTACCGTAATCTAGAAATCAAATTGTCTGCATCAGTGTATGTCATAATTGTATTTCTATAGCACTGCTCCTGAAATAGTTGAATAACTCCATTCCTGAAAGGGAAAAGAAGTCCGACTACACTAAGGAACCAAACAACATAAAATTAGATGAAAACATTATTGGTTTATCTTTGCAACATAGGTGTCTACATTTACATATACCAATTACTTCATAAATTAATAATGCTTAGTTTTCACTTGCCTAAGCATTTTGAGGTGTGCAGTTTTTCACTCACCATGATTTTGCAAAATCCAAGGACTGCGTCGTTAAATAAAACATTTCCTTCCTTCTTCCTTTAGCTGAATCTGTGTAAAACTGGGGATGGGATCTAGCTCATTCGGTAGAGTGCTTGTCAAGAGGTGCTTCACTTGAAAAATTGAATACCCTCTGTGAACCCATTCTCCGATTCTACTTTTCCCTGTCCCAATCACTGAATGAGTGCCCCATGTATCTGATTATCAAAGGTTGTATTTTCCTGTCTGTATGAAATTACATATATAAAAGCTTACTTGTTGCTACTGGAAAAATGTAATGGTGTTTTCTCATAAGTCTACATGTCCGAATTACCAGATGTTTGATGATTAATTAATGAATGTGCTCTACAGGTTGAACAATAGAAACTTTAACGTTTAATTAACATATGCATACATGTGTGTTAAGTGATCTTGATTTCTTTTGTAAAACTGTTGCTGATTTGGAGTCATTGTAAACGAAAGTGCATGTGCAGGAAAGTGCAAGGGGGTCTTAACTTGTGGCAAGCAAAAGTTTTAGTCTGGTCCCGATCATGCCCCGAAAAATAATTTTAAAAAGCGAAAAATTGCTTGAAGCATGAGGTGTTATAACCCCCACCCCTCACCTTGCATGCATCTGTGTTTACTGTATACTTGTATGTATTTTACAGCTGAGCCTGATCACCTATAAAGATGACGACGGGCATCATGATGAACCAGTTCATCGCCGGGCTGAAGAACAAGAACGAGGAGGTCCGAGGCAAGGCGGCGACCGACCTCCATCACTTCGTCAGCACCGAGCTGCGGGAAATGCCCGTGGAGGAACATACTGCGTTCATGGATGAATTCAACCATCACATATTCGAAATGGTCTCCAGCACAGAACTGAATGAACGCAAAGGAGGAATACTCGCTATAGGTTTTTTTTTCGTTTTTTTCTTTGTTTCTTTTTTGTCGCTGCTACACTCAGGATTTCCTATTTCCTCGTCCTTCCTTCTACTACACTCAGGTGTCCTGAAAAAGTTTGTTTGTCGAGACATTTAATTCTGCAAAATTCTTGTTATACTTAATGAAGAAAAAAAAAACCTTTTTAAAACATTTTAAAAACTTCAAGATACATTATATAGTTCAGAAAGCTTAAATGTGAGTGATCCAAAGTCTCATAACAGTAGAACAAAATATAGACAGGTTTTTCCGATTGTCACCAGCAGTTTATGACATCGATAGATGGCGGAACCATACGGCCGCCATTAAGGGAGTGAAATTCCAAATTAAGGGAGTGAATTACCAAATGTTTGACATTCAATAGCCGATGATTAATATATCAATGTGCTCTAGTGGTGTTGTTAAAGAAAAGAAAACAAAACAGTGTAGTTAATATAGAAATACTGAAAATAATTATAATTTGTAGAACAGGTTTGAGTAACATTCAAGCATTCAAATCGATATTTATCTGGAAGAAAATATATCCGAAGGTTTTGGAACTGAAAATGTTCATAGATGCGTGACTTGCAAATTCAACTAAAATACTTTAATAGTACTTAAAATTAATAACAGATAATAATTTTTGTTCTTTAATTTTCAGTGAGTCTCATAGGAGTGGATGTTGGCAACACGTCAACACGGATGAGTCGGTTTGCTAATTATTTACGTAACCTGCTTCCTTCCAACGACGTTGGCGTGATGGAAATGGCTGCGAAGGCAGTGGGAATCCTGGCGCTGTCGTCAGGGACGTATGCTGCCGAGTACGTTGAGTTTGAGGTGAAGAGATCTGTAGAGTGCTTGACTGGTGACCGCAATGAAGGCAGGCGCCATGCTGCGGTAAGTCTCTGGATTTTTATAGATTTCCAGATGTCAGTGTCGCCTAAAAACTCTGCCTGTTCTTATTAAAGTGCTCTAGTGGTGTCATTAAACAAAACAAACTTTAACTTTGATAAATGACTGCTCACAGTTGCTCCAAACTCGTCCTCAAGACATGATTTGAACAAAGCATTTGGGATTGCAGAACCTCTTAAGCACCCATCTAAATCCATGCTGGGATGTAGCCCATGGTACAGTGCTCGGTTGATGCGCGATCGGTGTGGGATTGATCCCCATCGGTGGGCCCGATCCCCGTCGGTGGGCCCATTGGATTAATTCTCGTTCTAGCCAGTGTTCTACAACTGGTGTAAGTACTGTCCTGTCTGTGGGATGATGCATATAAAAGATCCATTTCTGCGAATCAAAAAGAGTAGCCTATGAAGTGGCGACAGCGGATTTCCTCTCTCAATATCTGTGTGGTCCTTAACGATATGTCTGATGCCATATAACCATAAATAAAATGTGTTGAGTGCGTCGTTAAATAAAACATTTCTTTCTTTCTTTAATGATATGTCTGATGCCATATAACCGTAAATAAAATGTGTTGAGTGCGTCGTTAAATAAAACATTTCTTTCTTTCTTTAATGATATGTCTGATGCCATATAACCGTAAATAAAATGTGTTGAGTGCGTCGTTAAATAAAACATTTCTTTCTTTCTTTAATGATATGTCTGATGCCATATAACCGTAAATAAAATGTGTTGAGTGCATCGTTAAATAAAACATTTCCTTCCTTCCTGTTCTTATTAAAGTGCACTTGTGGTGTTGTTAAGCAAAACAAACTTTAACTTTAACTCGTCCTCAAGACTTTATTTGAACAAAGCATTTGGGATGCCAGAACCTCTTGAGCACCCACTTAAATCCATGCCTGATGTCTAAGTAAAATGTAACATTTTTCTCTTTGCTACAGGTGTTGGTACTGAAGGAACTGGCAGTGAACACTCCAACATTTTTCTTCCAACAGATTCAACAATTCTTCGACTCAATCTTTAACGCCATTCGAGATGTTAAGGTGATTTTTGTCAGTGGTTTCTTGCAAAGTCATTGTGGAAAATGTTTGTAATTCAAAACAATGTGCAATTTCATTTTCAATAAATTTTTATGACATTGAATTAGCCGTAATGGAAATTAACACATACATTAAGTTATCTCCAGATATATTTGGCACCAAAAAATTTGGAGGCGAAATTTAAACTTTACATTAATATAAAGTTAACCTGTAATATCTGTTTAATTAACATGGTTTTTTAGCCAGCGATTCGAGAAGGGGCAGTTGCAGCTCTCCAAGGTGCATTAGCTGTGACGTCACAGAGAGAAACCAAGGCAACACAGAGGTCACAGTGGTACAAGGTCAGTCCCATTTTAAGAAAATATGACAGAAGGAGGGGGTGGGAGAGAAAGAGAAAACTAAATTTATTACTAAAGATGTAAGAGAGAGAGAGAGAGTCAGGTGACAGAGAAGGGGAGAAAGAGAACGACCACATGGGCAAATATGTTTTCAAACCTCCAGCCCAATATGTATATATCTCTTTCTTTCCCATCTCTCTCTCTCTCTCTCTCTCTCTCTCTCTCTCTCTCTCTCTCTCTCTCTCTCTCTCTCTCTCTCTCTCTCTCTTTTCCCCCTCTCTGTCTCTTTTTCTCTCTTTCTTTTCCCTTTTCTCTCTTTCTCTGTTCTATCCTGTGCTTCACAATTGATATAACAGACTATCCTGTCTGTGGCATGTTACATATAAAATGCCCCTATCTGCTAATCAGAAAGAGTAGCCCATTGCTTGGTGGCAGCAAATTTCCTCTCTCATTATATGTGTGGTCCTTAACCATATAACTGTAAATAAAATGTGTTGAGTATGTCACTAAATAAAACATTCCATCCTCCTCCATGCACCTCCCCTTCCTGTCCCTCTGCTGTATCTCTATCCTGTGTCTGTCTCTGGTTATCTCATATTCATAATTTTTGTTCCCGACTTCTTTAGAAATGGTGGCGGGACGTAACCCAGTGGTACAGTGCTCACTCGATGCGCGGTCGGTGTGGGATCGATCCCCCTCGGTGGGCCCATTGGGCTATTTCTCGTTCCAGCCAGTGCACCACGACTGGTGTATCAAAGTCTGTGGTATGTACTACCCTGTCTGTGGGATGGTGCATATAAAAGATATCTTGCTGCTAATCGAAAAGAGTAGCCTATGAAGTGGCAACAGCGGGTTTCCTCTCAATATCTGTGTGGTCTTTAACCATATGTCTGACTCCATATAACAGTAAATAAAATGTTTTGAGTGCGGCGTTAAATAAAACATTTCCTTCCTTCTTTCTTGTTTAGCAATGTTTTGACGAGTCTCAGAAGCCATTTGATGACAGCATGCATCGTGAAAAGAAGATGACTCGAGACGATTGGATCCACGGTTCACTGCTCATCATCAACGAACTGCTGCGCTGTGCTAATGTGGAAGGGGAGGTAATTCGGAATTCGGATTCATGCATGCGGTCCTAGGCAAACACTATGGCATTTCATTTCTATTTATCCAATTAAGGTTTTAGCACACTGTTCTGGCTACATCTCTCAGCTATCTGTGATGTCTGTCCACAACAAATGTTAATGGTTAGTTGGTGACAGAGAAAAAACTTGTTTTATACCCACTGAGCTGGTACTGGGGTGTGAGCCCAGTACCTACCAGCCTTAAGGCCCCAAGACCTAACCACTACACCTCCAAAGTCGATGACACTTTGGCAGGTTACCATGTTTGAAAAACTGAAAAGAAGAATATGTTAAATGTTAAAATGAGATGGAATCTAGCTCAGTCTGTAGAGCTTTCACCTGAAGTGCTTGGATCATAGAATCGAACCACCTCTGATTTTTTGCCCCATCCCAAGCAGTGCTCCACGACTGGTATATTAAAGACTGGGGGCAGGATGTAGCCCAGTGGGACAGCGCTCGCTGATGCGTGGTCGATCTAAAATCGATTGCCGTCGGTGGGCCCATTGGGCTATTTCTCATTCCAGCCAGTGCACCGTGACTGGTATATCAAAAGCCGTGGCATGTGCTATCCTGCCTGTGGGATGGTGCATATAAAAGATCCCTTGTTACTAATGGCAAAATGTAGCAGGTTTCCTCTCTATGAGTAAAAATGTCAAAATTACCAAATGTTTGACATCCAATAGCCGATGATTAATAATCAATGTGTTCTAGTGGTGTCGTTAAAAACCAAACCAACTATTAAAGACCATGTGTCATGTGTCTGGGAAAATGTTTCTAATGAAAAAAATGTAGTAAGACTATATTTCGGAATTATTTACTGTTTACTTTAAATGCTAAAACAAAAGATGCATCTATTTTAAATCTCAAAGCAGAATGAAAAAAACACAAAGGAAGTTCAACTGCCCCACTAAAGTTGCATGTTCGATTATTGAAACCTATTCATATTCATAAAAGAAACTACACATACTGTTTTAATATTAAAATATTATAATTCGAACCATAGATAGTGTTTTGAATTCTGTTTTACTATTTTTTACTATTTCATATTTCAGCGACAAAGAATGGAAATGGAAGAGATTACAATGCAACAAAATTTATTGGATAAAACTGTCAAGGTAAAGCATATAACATTTTTACTACTTACAGTTGATTTAATTCACAATTTTTAAAATATGGAATTACAAAAATCGAATTTCCAGATGTCATGTTTGTAAAACCTTTAGAAATGGAGTGTGATTAATTGCTTGTCTAACTTGGATTATGGGGAGTCATGCTGTCACTTGATCTGTCTCAGTAACACCCAAAATATCAAAAATGATGACTTGGGGTTCATACTCGCATAAACACACAAAATCCCATATTATTCAAGACTCCCACATTCATAAAATTCCATTTTTTTTTAGGAATGTTCATCATATATCGGTATCATGGTAATATCTTAAATAGTTCCCCATGACTGAAGTAAGACAGGCAATTAATGACTCCCCTCTGTAATTAAACTTGTTTGGTTTCAGGAGCTGTCGTCAAAGTCGAAATCACACGGGAGCATCTCCACACTGCAGCAGCTGCAGCACAAGTTGTCTCCCCTAACCATCTTCGGGCTTGGAGGACGAACCTTTCACCAGAAGCCGATGATATTTGAGAGCCGGACCTGCAAAGAGTTGATGACAGTTCATTTTGACAAGGTAATTATGTTGAGTCTCTTACAATATTTGAAAGCCGGAGTTGCAAAGAGTTGATGACAGTTCATTTTGACAAGGTAATTATGTTGAGTCTCTTACAATATTTGAAAGCCGGAGTTGCAAAGAGTTGATGACAGTTAATTTTGACAAGGTAATTATGTTGAGTCTCTTACAATATTTGAAAGCCGGAGTTGCAAAGAGTTGATGACAGTTCATTTTGACAAGGTAATTATGTTGAGTCTCTTACAATATTTGAAAGCCGGAGTTGCAAAGAGTTGATGACAGTTCATTTTGACAAGGTAATTATGTTGAGTCTCTTACAATATTTGAAAGCCGGAGTTGCAAAGAGTTGATGACAGGTCATTTTGACAAGGTAATTATGTTCAGTTTGTTACAAAACCCAGGCCTCTTTAGGAGAGGTGAGTATTGGCTCCTGTTTACTTTATACTTGCTCAAGGGGTGGGGCGTAGCCCTGTGGTAAAACGCTCATTTGATGCACAGTCAGTCTGAGATCAGTCCCGATCTGTGTGCCACTGGGGCTATTTGTCGTTCCAGCCAGTGCACCACGACTGGTATATCAAAGGCCATGGTATGTATTATCCTGTCTGTGGGATGGTGCATACAAAAAATATGCTACTAATGGAAAAATATAGCAGGTTTCCTCTGTAAAACTGTATGTAAAAATTACCAAATGTTTGACATCCAATAACTTAAGTTTTATACTCGCTCAAGAATTCGGATTTACAGGTCTGTAGGAAACCTAAAATTATTGGTAAGGCCTACTTGGACACAACCATGCTTTGAGGATGTCAAATAATGCTCCTCATCCTTTCAAAAAAACACCTCTTTTTGCTCCATTGTAGGTCCATTGTAGGGCAGATTGAAGCAGTGTTTAGTGAGATTTCAAGCAAAATTAACAACACCAATTTGGTTTTGGTTTCTTAAAATTAAAAATCAGGCCAAATATTCAATGGGCTTTGGAGCTTGGCCAGCTTTACCACTTACTACAGCCTTGGTATAACTCAGTCAGTAGAGTATTTACTGTGAGGTGCTCGAGTTGCATGATACAACAACCTTGACTGACCCATTGGGATTGTTCACATCCCAACCACTACTCTATGACCATGGAATGTACCCTTCTGTCTGTGGGTCATTTGAAAATTACTGCTTTCCTCCTCTTCTTTTTTCATAATAATACCAGATCCCTCTCTCTTTTTTATCTCACCTTTATGAAGTAAAAACAGGGAGATACAGATATTATTTTTCTGGCAGCATCAGCATCAACTTGTTTGTTAAGTTTAATATTAAAGTTTTGCGTTTAGATGAGTTTCTCATAAACTACAAGTCCTAGGTCAGTGAAACTTGGTTTGTAGTTGCACCAAATTCGTTTCTGGGAGGTGATGACATTTAATTACACAGAATTCTAGTTTTTTCATTTAGGTCTGCAACCTGATACTGAAACACCGAGCAAGTCGCAGTGTTTACGTTCAACAAACCCTGCTGATGGTCTTGTTTTTTCATTTAGGTCTGCAACCTGATACTGAAACACCGAGCAAGTCGCAGTGTTTACGTTCAACAAACCCTGCTGATGGTCTTGTTTTTTCATTTAGGTCTGCAACCTGATACTGAAACACCGAGCAAGTCGCAGTGTTTACGTTCAACAAACCCTGCTGATGGTCTTGTTTTTTCATTTAGGTCTGCAACCTGATACTGAAACACCGAGCAAGTCGCAGTGTTTACGTTCAACAAACCCTGCTGATGGTCTTGTTTTTTCATTTAGGTCTGCAACCTGATACTGAAACACCGAGCAAGTCGCAGTGTTTACGTTCAACAAACCCTGCTGATGGTCTTGTTTTTTCATTTAGGTCTGCAACCTGATACTGAAACACCGAGCAAGTCGCAGTGTTTACGTTCAACAAACCCTGCTGATGGTCTTGTTTTTTCATTTAGGTCTGCAACCTGATACTGAAACACCGAGCAAGTCGCAGTGTTTACGTTCAACAAACCCTGCTGATGGTCTTGTTTTTTCATTTAGGTCTGCAACCTGATACTGAAACACCGAGCAAGTCGCAGTGTTTACGTTCAACAAACCCTGCTGATGGTCTTGTTTTTTCATTTAGGTCTGCAACCTGATACTGAAACACCGAGCAAGTCGCAGTGTTTACGTTCAACAAACCCTGCTGATGGTCTTGTTTTTTCATTTAGGTCTGCAACCTGATACTGAAACACCGAGCAAGTCGCAGTGTTTACGTTCAACAAACCCTGCTGATGGTCTTGTTTTTTCATTTAGGTCTGCAACCTGATACTGAAACACCGAGCAAGTCGCAGTGTTTACGTTCAACAAACCCTGCTGATGGTCTTGCCGAGACTTGCTGCATTTAACCCACAGATTTTTTCACGGATGTAAGTAAACTTGTTTCTGTTAATCATATCTCTGTTATGTAGTGATAATTTTTCAGGTTTCTAAAAACTGCATTTTGTCTTGACCAAAAAATACAATGTATCACGCACATGTGCACTGAATGTCTCTAGGGGTTCGATTTTTGTGCTTCTCTGGAATTTTTTTTTTTTTTTAAATTGAGCAGGGGTGGCATGTGAATTTTCTATGACAGTTTAGTCATGCTCACCTGTAAATTATATAATTAAAAAAGAAGAAAAATTGCTTGAGCAGGGGTGGCAAATGAAATTTCTAGGGAATGTCGACTCATTTTCCCTTACATATTTTAAAAACAAAAATTTTATTGCACAGGGGTGGCAAGTGAAGTTTCTAGAGTGGTTGAGTCATGCACACCCAGAAAATATATTTAAAAAAAACATTTATTTGAGCAGGGTTTTTTTCCAGTCCCCAACCCCCTCTCTCCCCCCCCCCCCCCCCCACACACACACACACACACACCTGAACATTTGCATACAAGAACCAGACAGGAAGCATGTTCATGTTTTCTGAAGGTTTTTCTGAAACCTATAATTCAGAATGCTTTGTTTCTGTGGTAACAGATACCTCTTGGACACCATGACGTTCTTGCTGGGAACACTGAAACGTGACCGAGACCGCACACAAGCATTTCTTGCCATCGGCCTTCTGGCCGTGTCTGTCCAGGGCGAGATATTTCGACTCCTGCCGAGAATTATGGAGGTCATCAGATCTTCACTGCCTGCTAAAGACATTTCTGCTAAGTATGTATTCGTGTTTTATTAGTCTCCTACAGAGGAGGCTATAGGTGTTGTGTTTCTCTGTCTGTCTGTCTGTCCATCTGTTCATCTGTCTATCCGTCTGTCACACATAGTTTTCCAGACTTTAAAAAAAAAAGTATTTTGTATATTTATATCACTGGAATAACTTATTTTAAATTATATATTTGCGATATTTATCCTCTTGTTTGACAATAAATATTTACACCTTGTGCCTCAGATGCAAAGAAATTAAATTTCAGTTGATTTGAACTTAAATTTTTTTTTTAAGTTCTTGTGATTTTTTTTTTTTTTTAAAGTTCTTGTGATTTGATTTATGGCTAACAGCACCAGTACAGTGAAATCTGCTACAGTGGCCACCTGTATTATGATACTCCCAAATCATCTAATACAGTACAAACTGACCTGTATGAAGTAATCGCCAGTCTCAAAAGGCCACTTTTTTATACTCCCTGTGGTGGCCGCTTAACACTGGTTTGACTGTATATCATTAAATATATTCTAACCATTTACGTTCAGAAAGCATCGCAGTTTTGTGGTTGACTCTGCCGTGTTCACGTGTATCAGTATGCTGGCAAAGGCTGTCGGACCAGAGATGACGCACGATATTCGAGAACTGCTCGACTCAATGTTAGCCACTGGACTCAGGTCAGTTTCTCACATCCCCAACTGAAGCCCCACCACCCATATTCTCCACCGACCCATCACATCCCACACTGATCGCTCACATCCCCCACCGAAGCACCCCATGTGTATTACTGACTCCACACACCCCACAATCCCTCACATCTCACACTGAAGCCCCCCAGATCCATTACTGACTCCACACACCCACAATCCCTCACATCCCCAACTGAAGCCCCTCCCAGATCCATTACTGACACCTCACCCTCACTGATCTCTCACATCCCACACTGAAGCCCCCCAGATCCATTACTGAGACCTCACCCCCACTGATCCCTCACATTCCCCACTGAACCCCCCATACCCATTACTGACTCCTCAGCCCCCCCCCCCCCCCCCCCCCCACTGATCTCACATCCTCCACTGATTATTATTATTAATTTATTACTATAACTATCTTCTCTCTTGGTTTTTCACTTTAGTTCACTTGACCTTCTCTTCATTTTCACTGTCACTGGATGTTTTGAATTCTGTTTTCTCTCATTCACAGCCCAGCATTAACAGCAGCTCTTAAAGATTTGGCCACTCAAATTCCACTGCTGAAGAAAGATATTCAAGATGGCCTCCTCAAGAACCTATCGCTCATCTTGATGGGAAAACCGCTGAAGCACCCTGGAGCTCCACAGAGTCCTGCCTCACAGATTCCATCTTCAAGTAAGTCTTAATCAGAGTCTAGGGGACAGCCATCTGCTAGAGCTAGGTGGTATTGAAATATTGGTATTTTTGGGGTGATTTACCTAAGTATTAGTATGGTGTTTGGTATTCACACAATATTGAGTGGTATTTTTGGTATACTCGGCTTTAAATACTTGCCAGAGTTAAGGCTCACCCAGTAATTTCATGCTTTCCATTGACACAAACTGCATGTACATGTTTTCTGTCAATTCTGAGGAAGGACGATGTCCATCCGTTCTTCTTTTCAGCCATTTTGCATTCGTTGGTGATTACTAAATGGTGGGGAAACATTTTTGACATCTTGTTACCGAATGGTAATTTACGGTATACCGCCCTTCTCTACCATCCACAAGTAAGTTTTTAAGAGGTTCTATGGGGATGCCAAGTACATGTAAGTCTATAACAGATTCTAGGGGGAAGCCATCCCCAAGTAAGTTTTTAATAGGTTCTATGGGGAAACCAAGTAAGTCTTTAACAGATTGTAGGGGGAAGACATCTGCAAGTAAGTCTTTAACAGATTCTATGGGGAAGACCTCTCCAAGTAAGTCTTTTACAGATTCTATGGGGAAGACCTCTCCAAGTA
The DNA here is from genome assembly GCF_016097555.1 of Gigantopelta aegis. Lineage (NCBI taxonomy): Eukaryota > Metazoa > Mollusca > Gastropoda > Neomphalida > Peltospiridae > Gigantopelta > Gigantopelta aegis. The sequence goes on along the minus strand of NC_054713.1, from coordinate 3,569,690 downwards.
AGTCTTTAACAGATTCTAGGGGAAAGCCAAGTAAGTGTTTACTAGATTCTAGGGGGAAGCCAAGTAAGTGTTTAACAGATTCTAGGGGGAAGCCAAGTAAGTGTTTAACAGATTCTATGGGGAAACCATCTCCAAGTAAGTGTTTAACAGATTCTAGGGGAAAGCCAAGTAAGTGTTTACTAGATTCTAGGGGGAAGCCAAGTAAGTGTTTAACAGATTCTAGGGGAAAGCCAAGTAAGTGTTTAACAGATTCTAGGGGAAAGCCAAGTAAGTGTTTAACAGATTCTAGGGGAAAGCCAAGTAAGTGTTTAACAGATTCTAGGGGAAAGCCAAGTAAGTGTTTAACAGATTCTAGGGGGAAGCCAAGTAAGTGTTTAATAGATTCTATGGGGAAACCATCTCCAAGTAAGTGTTTAACAGATTCTAGGTGGAAGCCAAGTAAGTGTTTAACAGATTCTAGGTGGAAGCCAAGTAAGTGTTTAACAGATTCTAGGGGGAAGCCAAGTAAGTGTTTAACAGATTCTAGGGGGAAACCATCTCCAAGTAAGTGTTTAACAGATTCTGTGGGGAAGACCTCTCCATGTAAGTCTTTAACAGATTCTAGGTGAAAGCCAAGTAAGTGTTTAACAGATTCTAGGGGGAAGCCAAGTAAGTGTTTAACAGATTCTATGGGGAAACCAAGTAAGTGTTTAACAGATTCTAGGTGGAAGCCAAGTAAGTGTTTAACAGATTCTAGGGGGAAGCCAAGTAAGTGTTTAACAGATTCTAGGGGGAAACCATCTCCAAGTAAGTGTTTAACATATTCTATGGGGAAGACCTCTCCAAGTAAGTCTTTAACAGATTCTAGGGGAAAGCCAAGTAAGTGTTTACTAGATTCTAGGGGGAAGCCAAGTAAGTGTTTAACAGATTCTATGGGGAAACCATCTCCAAGTAAGTGTTTAACAGATTCTAGGGGGAAGCCAAGTAAGTGTTTAACAGATTCTATGGGGAAACCATCTCCAAGTAAGTCTTTAACAGATTCTAGGGGAAAGCCAAGTAAGTGTTTACTAGATTCTAGGGGGAAGCCAAGTAAGTGTTTAACAGATTCTATGGGGAAGACCTCTCCAAGTAAGTCTTTAACAGATTCTAGGGGAAAGCCAAGTAAGTGTTTACTAGATTCTAGGGGGAAGCCAAGTAAGTGTTTAACAGATTCTAGGGGAAGCCAAGTAAGTGTTTAACAGATTCTAGGGGGAAGCCAAGTAAGTGTTTAACAGATTCTATGGGGAAGACCTCTCCAAGTAAGTCTTTTACAGATTCTATGGGGAAGACCTCTCCAAGTAAGTCTTTAACAGATTCTAGGGGAAAGCCAAGTAAGTGTTTACTAGATTCTAGGGGGAAGCCAAGTAAGTGTTTAACAGATTCTAGGGGGAAGCCAAGTAAGTGTTTAACAGATTCTATGGGGAAACCATCTCCAAGTAAGTGTTTAACAGATTCTAGGAGGAAGCCATCCCCAAGTAAGTTTTTAAGAGGTTCTATAGGGAAGCCAAGTAATTCTTTAACAGATTGTAGGGGAAGACATCTGCAAATAAGTCTTTAACAGATTCTAGGGGGAAGCCATCTGCAAGTAAGTCTTTAACAGATTCAAGGGGGAAGCCATCTGCAAGTAAGTCTTTAACACATTGTAGGCAGCAGCCATCTTCAAATACGTTTTTAATAAATTATAATACCTGGATGTGAACCCAGTACCTACCAGCCTCAAGTCTGGTGGCTTAACCATTACACCACCGATACCAGTTTCATTCAGTCATAAATAGGTGATGAAAGGAAGAGTTCTTAAAGTTTTTGAGGTTTACAGCACTTGTATGTTATCAGAGACGTTATCAACAGACAGCATATGGCAGGTTTTTGTTGCATATTTAATTAATTATTTTTGCTGTTATATTTATTACAGTGCAAAGTTGTCACTACTTCAGTGTATGTGTGAGTTAATTCTCTTGCAGGTAGTATAAAGGCATCTTCAAGTAAGCTTTGAAAAGTTACTCTGATTATGTTACACGTTAATTTGGTTTTAATTTTTAATAACAAATCACAGCAGTTAAAGACTACTCTTTGAGTGTTAGTTAATTTTTTTATTGCAACAAACTGTGTCCTAGATTAAAGTGAAAGTTAAGAAAAATGGTCCTCAATTTGTTAGCCAAATGAAATTATGAAATGTTTTTACCATCGGCAAATTGCTCACCTACATGTACGCAATTTGGAGTCTGCCTACAGCAATTTTAAACCAGTAATAAACCCCCCACCTTTTTTAACGATGGCATTAATTTTTACGCAGCGGCAAAAAGCTGACATTGGTAAACCCTCTGACCTTTTGCAATTGATATAGCAACTACAGCACTTGCTGTCAGTGACGCTTTTGAGTTTACGTCCTGGGTCCTTGAAATGTGCAGTGACAATCAGCAATATTGAATTGTGACCTTATTTAGCTCAGTGGTAGAGCACTTGACTGAGGTGTAGGATGTCGCTGGATCGATTGCCTCGGTAGATTTGGCTTTAACGCCTGCCCCAACCAGTGACCCACAACTGGTACATCAAAGGTCATCAAACAATGAATTTGGGGGATTAAGAAAAGTTATTCCACTGGAATTGTAAAATAAAAAGATCTATAACATATCATTTTACAATTTCAGTGGAATAATTTTTGAGAGTTAATTTTTGTTGTTACTACTAGACTGAGAGTTAATTTTTGTTGTTACTGCCATTTTAAGAGTTAATTTTTGTTGTTGCTGTCAGTCTGAGAGTTAATGGGTTTTTTACTGCCAGTCTAAGAGTTAATTTTTGTTGTTACTACTAGACTGAGAGTTAATTTTTGTTGTTACTACTAGACTGAGAGTTAATTTTTGTTACTGCCAGTCTAAGAGTTAATTTTTGTTGTTACTGCTAGACTGAGAGTTAATTTTTGTTACTGCCAGTCTAAGAGTTAATTTTTGTTGTTACTGCTAGACTGAGAGTTAATTTTTGTTACTGCCAGTCTAAGAGTTAATTTTTATTGTTACTATTAGACTGAGAGTTAATTTTTGTTACTGCCAGTCTAAGAGTTAATTTTTATTGTTACTATTAGACTGAGACTTGATGTTTGTTGTTACTGTAATTAAAGAGAATAACAGGTTAAAGATGTAGGTGTGGGCGTTATCCTGTGAATGGTACGTGTAAGATTGAGGACATCTGTGAGGTTTGCCGAGCAGAATTCCCCATTTATCCTGAACAGGATAAAGCCGATAACCTACAGGTTTGTCATTAATATGTTGTTATTTTTATTCTGTAACTCAATAAGAAGAGATGGGGAAATCATATTTATTCCTAACTAATACATGTATTAAATTTGAGTTTTGTTGCTGTTATTTTAAAATAATATGTTTTGTTAGTTTTTTTTTGGTTTTCCAATAATTATAAAGACAATTGTTAAGCTGCTATTTGAAAAGATAATTTTATTAACATGATAAAACATGTTAGAATCCAGTGTGCAATTTGAGGAGAGTCCGGAAGCCCGAGGGTCGCAAGAATCATACAGGACTCTCTAGCTTGGCCAGCATACGAGCCCGTATGGCTCGTAAAAATAATTTTTACAAATTACATTGATGCTTCGAAATGACACAGTCATCATATATCTCAAAATCCGGGGGAAGCCAAAATCTTGAACCGCGATTTTTTTTCCATGGTTTCATGCAGAACATTTAGTGTTTTTTCTGTTCTGCTGGAGAAACACAGCAGGGCACACTGGGTTGGTGGCGCGCTCTAAAGATTTGCAAACAAGGAGACCTTATGACACTTAAATTTTTAAAACCAAAATTGCACACTGGAATCACTATGAGTTATGCCTGTGATTTTTGTAGCAATAATTAATGAGACATGTTAAGTGGACATTGGGAAAGTTCATTTTCTTGGTGTGATTGTAAAAATATGATTTACATGTAGAAATGAAAAGTTATTACCGATATGCATGTGAGTTTATTTTGTTGCTGTTATTATAAAGACGTATATAAAGACACATTATAAAGATTATAAAGTTGCAACTACATGTCTACACAGGTACATGTCAAGATATAATTTTCTTGCAGGTGTTAGCATACATGTAAAAGGATCACCAAGTAAGATTGAAATGTTGCTGTTGTTACTTGAGTTAATGTTGCTACAGACCTCTGAGAATTGTAAATTTCTTTGACCCATTTATCGATTACGCAGAAATAAATTCAACATTTCCTTCAGGTGTAACCTGTTATCCAGGACTAGCTCTGGGTAATCAGAAAATTTCACCGAATTATCTAAAAAAAATGCTAAACCTATAGCTATTTCCCAACAAAATATTAATTATCACACAATTATTTTTTCGTTAAATTAAAATAAAATTTGCAATTGGCGAATTTGGCGATTGGCAGAACTAGCCCTGTATTATCTCCAAGTAAATGGTGTTCCAAATTTTGTGCAAACAAACAAATAGGTTATGCAAAACTAGATTCGAACAAGCAATGCATAAACGAAACGATCATTCTCGCAATTGCCAGAGGCTTGTTGTTACAGTGATACAGATATTGCAGGCTTGTTTTAACTGGAGTTAATTTTGTTGTAAAATTGTGGTGGAAGTATACCGTATTGATGGAAAGAAATAAGGCCTCACACAAATAGTAATAGTAAAGTTTGTGTCGCCAATTTGTTTCATTTTGTGCAAACTAAACCCACAATCCATAATGTTAGAAGGTTACTGTTTTATTGGCAGTCAGTTCAACACTATACTGACTTTCAATCCCACATTACAGCCCTGTATGAAATACAGACACTATTACACTAGTACTAGTGACTGCAAACTAAACGGTCAATCCATGCTGTCAGAAGTTGACTGTTATTAGTAGTCGGTTCAACTGACTTTCAATCCCACATTACAACTGTGTATGACATACAGACATTACTACGCTAGTAGTGAATTACATTTGGTCTACAATTCCATGTGATCCCTGACATGTAAAGTCAAATCCATTTTATTGCATATCAGTTTTTGCATAAATTTGTTATTTGCATAGATTGGTTATTTGCATATTATTCGACTGGACAGAACTGTTTAGCATTAAACCAATACACATTATATGGCCAAATTGAATAGTTTTATAAAGACAAATATCGGTTAATTGCATTCAAAAACAAAAACATAAAATGTTCCACGAACATTTAATATTTTTATTTTACCAGAAACAATTGTAATTGAACAGGGAACAAAGCTAAATGGTGTATGTTAATTAAAAACTCATGTGCACACTGTGTGACCTCGAGATAAATATTTTCTATATTGTTATTGCTTGAAAATATTTTAAATCATTTTGAAAGTGCAATTAAAATTGTACATCATACTATATGTATTTGTTTCCATTGATCAGTATATTTTAATCCCACCGTGAATTGGTTATAAACTGTTTTAGAGATTTTTTAAAAGTTAGTTTTGTTGGTATATGTATGACAATAAAAATATGTTAACTTGAAACATGAAAAGTGTTTAATATTTGAGGTAATTTTGTTGCTTCAGTTATTATTTACATAATAAAGTTGCTGTTGTATAAATTAGGTTTGTTGCAAGTAATGATGTGGAATAATTTTAATTTCACCTAGAATTGATCAGGAAATGTGTGAGCGATATGGAAAGTTAATTTTCTTTCTATAATAGCTGTTAAAAAGAGTTTATTTTCTTTCAGGTCTTAGTGTACACAAAGGATCTCCAAGTAAGGTTAAAATGTTACTGTTGCTAGTGGTTACAGTGATAAAGATAGTGCAGACTTGTTATTACTGGAGTTAGTTTTGTCAGGGCTTCTAGATTATGGTAGCCCCACTCCCATGGTATGCTTCATGTTAAAAAATCTACTAATGGTAGAATGTAGCAGGTTTCCTCTCTAAGACTACAATGTATATGTCAGAATTACCAAATGTTTGACATCAGTAGCCGATGATTAATAAATCAATGTGCTGTAGTGATGTAATAAAACAAAACAAACTTTAACTTTAAACAGTAATTCAACATTAAACACAGGGCTTCTAGAATTTTTGACTTTAAACAGTAATTCAACATTAAACACAGGGCTTCTAGAATTTTTGACTTTAAACAGTAATTCAACATTAAACACAGGGCTTCTAGAATTTTTGACTTTAAACAGTAATTCAACATTAAACACAGGGCTTGTAGAATTTTTAACTTTAAACAGTAATTCAACATTAAACACAGGGCTTCTAGAATTTTTATAAAATCCATTAGCCATGAGATCAGTGACTTTAAAAATTTATTAGCCATGATTAAAAATTCACTAGCCATACTTTACTTTAAATTCATACATTTTTACTAAATAATAATTACTGTAATAATAAGATATATCACCTAAAGGGGTAGATTGAGCTTAAAAACACTAACATTGGGGGGCAGGATATTCATAATAATAAAATAAACTTAACTGCTACATTTGACAAAAAAATTTCACTAGCCATCGGGCATGGCAATAATAGTTATTTACTAGCCCAACATTGACTATCACTAGCCATGGGAGTGGAGCTACCATAATCTAGAAGCCCTGTGAAACAGTATTGGTAGTCAGTTGACCAGAAATGTCACTTAAGAAAATTTTCAAAAATCAAAATACTACCTGCCGTGCATGATATCAAAAGTTGACCGTTTTACTGGCAGTCGATTCAACACTACTGCCATTCAATTCCACATTATGACGTTGTATGAAATAACGGACATTACTAGAAGTGATTTCAATTTGGCCTACAATTACCAGGCTACGTGTGTTCCTGTATTTCTTAACAACAGTAGGTTTTGATTTCACCCCGAATTGAGGACGGGACGTAGCCCAGTGGTAAAGTGCTCACTTGGTGCACAGTCGGTATGGGATCGATCCCTATCGTTGAACCCATTGGGCTATGTCTTGTCACAGCCAGTGCACCACGACTGGTATATCAAAGGCCGTGGTCTGTGAGATATGGTGCAGTTAGAAGATCCCTTGCTACAAATGGAAAAAGTGTAGCAGGTTTCCTTCTAAGACTATATGTCAAAATTACCAAATGTTTGACATCCAGTAACCAATGATTAATACATAATCAGTGTGCTCTAGTATTGTCGTTAAACAAAACAAACTTCTTCACCCAGAATTGGTTATAAAGTGAAAGATTTCTGGATGTTAGTTTTGTGCTATATTTTTGTAAAAAAAATATGTTAGCTTAAAACATGAAAAGTGTTTAATATTTGAGTTACATTTGTTGCTTCAGTTATTTACATAATAAAGTTGATATTGTATAAATAAATTAGTTTGTTAAGTAGTACTGAAAATTACGACTTCTGGATATTTTTGTTCAAAATTTCACAATGATTTCCTCTGATATTTTTGTACTCAAAATTATATGCCTGTGATATTTATACTTTGCACAGCTTTTTTTGTTAGTTCTTAATTTTATATTGATGTTGATATTAATTTGTTCATACTTTTACCATTGTCTGACACCCAAAAGCCTAAGGATTTTTGTGTTAGGTGTCATTAAACGTTCATTCATTCCATTCGTCGAACGAAGCAGCATTGGCTGACAAGCTCTGGGACACCAAAGACGACTTGATTCAGATAACAGTATTTTTTAACACAACTGGACTCCCCAACTCTAAAGCATGATCAATTATATAGTTTGAACATAGAAGAAAATATATTCCATCCAATAGTACAATGAAAAGTTAATTGGGCCATTTTATTCTATAACTTATCCTTAAAGGGACATTCCTGAGTTTGCTGCAATTTTTAAGATGTTATTGACTGACAGAGACTTTTTGACGACTGTAATTACATATCAAATACATTTTTCTGCATAAACTATTAGTGGCTGTATATTAAAAGTGTTTCTGATCGTTCTAATATTTGTACTAGGTTAAATTTCATTTTATTTCCTAAAAACAATTTTTTCGTACATACGAAATTATTTGAAGACAAAATCCAGTGTGAGCTTCTTAGAAATATTAAGACGACCAGGAACACATTGAATATACAGACACTGATATTCTAAACAAGAAAATATATTTAATATGTAAGGTTAATCGTAGAAATATTTTATTAGTTGGAAACATCTTACAATGCAGCAAACTCGGGAATTTCCCTTTAATATCCATGTTGTAAACCCATTTGATGTTTACCATTTATTAACTCGGTTAATGTTTTAGCTGTCAATGGGTAATTTGTTTACAGCCAACAAGATATGTATACATGAGTGTAACATTTTCATAAGATATGGTTAAAACGTGTGATGTCAAACTTCATTTAAGCTAATCGTGATGATGTTATATTCCTGATGAAGGCGACTTTAGGTCTATGATTTACTAAATATCAAATTAAAATGTTACTTTACAAGTGTTATAGGATAAATAGAATTCGCTACTCATGTTTTTTAATGTGTAAAATATCAACCTCGTCTAATTAATCGGTATTTCTTGGCAGAGCTTTAATAAATACTGATTAACATACAATGTAGACTTGATTGATAATTTTCATATTAAAAAGACTTGTAACAAATCCTCTATTTACATGTCTATCAGGGGTGGGAATTCTCCTCGGATCAGCTGTTTTCCTCTCATGGAACATTGCATTTCCTCGCATTTTAATCGTCCTTTCCTCCAAAATGTGTCAGATGGCAGATTTTAACCTAGGACTTCAAGGATTTTCGGGACCCCTCTAGATTTCCTCTTTTTTTTTTACAGTGAACCAGTTCCCACCTCTGATTTATATAGGTGAGAACCTATGGTGAACTTACATCTGATTCCTAGCACTAACACGGGCTCATTTTGTTGCAGGTCATGTCGTCAAGGTATCTTCAAGTAAGACTGAAAACTTACTCGTACTGTTTGAGTTAAAGGAGCGGTCCTGAGTTTGGTGACATTTTAAAATGTTTCTAGGGTTTAAGCTGGATGCCAAAAATTAATAGAAGTTTGGTAAATTTGATCAGAAAATCTGTCTCTAAATTCAGGGCCAGATTTAGACCTTGGGGGGCCCGGGGCACTTCAGGTTCGGGGTCCCCTCAACATAGAAATTAAATTACATGACAAATAAAAAAATTAACTAATTTTATAATTATTACTTTTTTTTTTAATAAAGGAAGTCCTTAGTCTGGGGGGCCCCTTTGGCAGGGGGATCTGGGGCAATTGCCCCCTTTGCCCCCTTATAAATCCGGCACTGGCCAACTTTGAGTAACATATACATGTAGCTAAACAGAATTATTCTTAAAAATATAACTATATGTATATACATTCATTGTACATGGAACATTTTGTTAGTATTGCGTCGCGATTCACTACACAAGTTTCCGATATTGCTACACAATTTTAAGACATTAAACATTAGTTGCTAATCAATTTTCAGTTGACTAGAAATATTGGTAATGAAATGTTTGAAAACAAAATGTTCCCTGTACATATAAATGACACACGGTTTTTGAATCCGCTTTTTGCAAACTGGAAATGACAAGTGTATATTCATAAAATTCAACATTAAATCACATTTGGCAATTTGACAAACAACATCTAATACATATTTCGGACTAACAGAGCCTTTTTAACCAATAGAATTACCAGGATTCAACAAATCCACTAGCCCTAGGTCCGGGCTAGTGAATGTTTGGTCCTGGCTAGTGAATGTTTGGTCCTGGCTAGTGAATGTTTGGTCCGGGCTAGTGAATGTTTGGTCCGGGCTAGTGAATGTTTGGTCCTTGCTAGTGAATGTTTGGTCCTGGCTAGTGAATGTTTGGTCCGGGCTAGTGAATGTTTGGTCCTTGCTAGTGAATGTTTGGTCCTGGCTAGTGAATGTTTGGTCCGGGCTAGTGAATGTTTGGTCCTGGCTAGTGAATGTTTGGTCCTTGCTAGTGAATGTTTGGTCCTGGCTACTGAATGTTTGGTCTGGGCTAGTTGAAAGTATCGGCTGTAGTCAAAGGCCATGTATGTGCTTTCCTGTCTGTGGGAATGTGCATATAAAAGATCCCTTAATATTGCTGCATTAGGAACAATGTAGCAGGTTTCCTCAGATGACTACGAGTCATAATTATCAAATGTTTGACATCCAATAACCGGTGAGTCATTAATCTATTTGCTCTGGTGGTGTCATTAAACAAAATAAACTTCTAACTTAATCAACTGTATTTAATTTACTATAAATCAAAGGGCACTAGCCAAAGTGTTTCAAGGACTAGCAACTTTATCAAACATTTGTCGAAGACTTGATTACATGTTAGAGACATTTTCTTGTTTACATTATATTAGTGTGTGTATATTCAGTTGTTTGTGGTCAGCCTTGTGTTTGCAGTAGCTGAAACTTCAATTTACATCCTAATACATGAACAGTGAAACCTCTCAAAACCGGACCCTCTGTAAACTGGAATTCTCTCAAAACCAGGCTTTTTTCATGGTCCCTTTTTAAATATATGTGCAGGAGAGAACCTCTGTAAACTGGATACCTCTTAAAACCAGACATTTTACTAGGTCTCAAGTGTGCCCGGTTTAGAGGAGTGTCACTGTATGTAGTTTTTCATACATATACAGGTACAAAATTATTTGGAGCTAAAATCTAAGTTTCCATTTATAGACACATTAATTCAGTTGATCAGAAACAAACACTGATATTACCACCCCCCCACCCCAACCCCCCCCCCAATTTAAAAAAAATAAAATCCATTGAAGCTACTTAAAAAGTTGTTGCTACATGTACAATGTATATATCCACTAATTTTGTTACGTTGATTGTAAACTCATTGAAGTTGCTATTACTTGATTTAGATTAGTATTTTGTGGCAAAAATAATGTGGTAGAATCATTTCAATTCCATTCTGAATTAGTTCTGAATGAAGTTTTTGAAGAATTTGTAAATTTAATTTTGTTGCTACATGTATGGTTATGAAAAACCATGCTTAGCTGAGAATAGAAAAAATGTTGCTATATCACTAATTTTGTTTCAGTTATTTTCTTTTTCATTTGGGGCGAGACGTAGCCCAGTTGTAAAACGCTCGCTTGATGCGAGGTCGGTTTTAGATCGATCCCAGTCAGTGGGTCCATTGAGCTATTTCTCGCTCCAGTCAGTGCACCACGACTGGTACATTGAAAGCCGTGGTATGTGCTATGCTGTCTATGGGATGGTTCACATAAAAGATCCCTTACTACTAATCGAAAAGAGTAGCCCTTGAAGTGGCGACAGTGGGTTTCCTCCCTCAATATCTGTGTGTCCCTTTACCTTATGTCTGATGCCATATAACCATAATTAAAATGTGTTGAGTGCTTCGTTAAATAAACCATTTCCTTCTTTTTCATTTGACACTGGTTTTTTGTTGACGTTTTGAAATCTTAGCTTATTGGTTATATACTGAATAAAAAAAGAAACTTCCGATTTGTACATATAGTATTTGTTGTGTTAAAGAATTAATCGTGTAATGAAATTATATAGGTAGTATTAGCCTTGAGCTGTATTATCAGGATTCATGAATTTTATCGATTATTTTTGCACTGTTAATCGTCGACAATGTGAAATTCAATTTGCACGTGCATGCATGGTTCGACATGTCCCGTGTAGTATTCGGTCAATTTGTTTTACTTGTCTTACTGACATTGTTGTCAAGTGAACGAAAACGCTTCTAAATTTGTAAAACAATTTTTTTTTTTTACATTGTAGCATTTTTAGTATGCCAAGAATACCCAATAATTTACGCGAACGGGCAATTGGCATGCTTGATGCTGGCATGTCGACAGAAGACGTTGCAAGGCATGTTGGGAGTTCTAGTCGAGCGATACAAAATCTTCGCGTAAGATTTCGAACGACAGGAAGCACCAACGACTTGCCACGTCGTGGACGTCCACGTGTTACAACGCGTGGTCAAGACCGCTATATCATGAACACGCATTTGCGCAATCGATTCCAAACTGCCACTGCTACTGCTGCTAACAAACCTGGGCTTCATAATAACCGAATCAGTGGGCAAACTGTTCGTAATAGTCTGCGGGAGAACGGTTTACATGCACGACGTCCTTACGTTGGATGTGTTTTAACGCAACGTCATCGTCTAAATCGTCTTAATTGGGCACGTGTACACACTCGTTGGATACGGCGACGCTGGAATACAGTTCTTTTTTCAGATGAATCCAGATTTTCTTTACAACGTGGTGATGGCAGGGTGCACGTCTGCCGTAGGAGAAATGAACGCTATGCTGACTGTTGTGTTCTTGAACGAGATCGTTTCGGGGGTTGGGGTTGTGTCATGGTCTGGGCAGCCATTGCCCATGGTTATCGTTCACCACTAGTCGTCATTGATGGCAATTTAAATACTCAACGTTACTGCGATGGCATTCTCGCTCATAACAACGCCAACATTTTGATTTTTCAGCATGATAATGCCACCTCTCATACAGCTAGAGACACTGTAAATTTTCTTAGGACAAATGACATTGATTTCATTGATGAATGGCCCACTAAAAGTCCTGATCTCAACCCCATCGAGCATGTCTGGGATAGTCTGGACAGACGATTGAGGCATCGTCCCAACCCACCCGCTAACGTCAACGAACTTCGTCGAGCGCTCATTCAGGAATGGAACAATATTCCACAGGCAAAAATCAACACTTTAGTCAATTCTATGCGCCTGCGATGCACTGCAGTGGTTAATTCAAGAGGTGGTCATGCCCGTTATTAAGTGGGTATTTTTTTTTTAACCCCTACCACACTTGGTCAAAAAAATTCCCAGTTTTTGTTAACCTATGGCCATGATTTTTGCACCAAACGATGCATTATGGAACACTCTTTAAACACACATATAACAATTATTCCCCCGGTTTGTTTTCATCAAGTTATGTTCAAGCAAAGTTAGCAGAACTTTCTTATTTTGTTCAGTATATATGTATTTGTCACTGCTTTCTTCACTTTTACTTAAACTATAGAACTTATGTTTAAGAGTTATTGTTATAATTATTGTTATTTTAATTTATCTGTCTGTGACTGTCACAAATTGTATAAAATCATATACATAAAAGATTACATTTGTGACATTGTATACGGGTGGTCTTAAAAATTCATACTTTGCATTGTTATTGGGGGGGGGGGGGGGATTTAGCTCAGTCGGTTGAGTACTCACTTGAGGTGCTTGCGTCGCAGGATCGAATCACCTCGGTGGATTCATTCAACTGATTGGGTTTTTTCCTTATTCCAACCAGTGCACCACAACTGGACAAAGGCTATGGAATGTACTTTCCTGTCTGTGGGAAAATGCATATAATAAAATCCTTTGGTGTATTAATTAGGGAAAATGTAACGTGTTTCCTCTGATGAGTACATGTCAGAATTACATGTAACAAACGTTTGCCATCCAGTAGCCAATGATTAATTCATCAGTGTGCTCTAGTGGTGTCATTAAACAAACAAACTTATAACAGTTATACATGTATTGTTACTAATTGAGTTAAATTGTGTTGCCTCAGTTGTGAAATTTGTACAAAGTGCTTGCTACTGTATAATCTAATTTTGTTGTAGGTCTTAATAAAAAGGCATCTTCAAGTAAGATTTGAAACATAACTGTTACCACTTCAGTTAATTTTGTTATTGTTACAAATTTAACATAAAGTTATTTATTTACAGAGAGCATACTGCAGGAGTAAAGTTTCGTAGAGTTATTTTGAACTCGAGTACTCGGGGGGGGGTCAAACTCGACACGGACCCGAGTACCCGAAACTTACTCTAGATACTAATGAGACTAAGGAATAAAGTAAAGTATTGGACTCGAGTACTCGGGGGTCAAACTCGACCCGGACCCCAGTACTCGACACTTACTCTAGATACTAATGAGACTAAGGAATAAAGTAAAATATTGGACTCGAATACTCAAGGGTCAAACTCGACCCGGACCCCAGTACTCGACACTTACTCTAGATACTAATGAGACTAAGGAATAAAGTAAAATGGCATTATGCATCTCAATTCCAGCGCTAAACATGGATGCCAAATCATGTCATATTGCATTTAGAAACCAGTGGATATGTTCAGTGTTGTGAAGGACGGTCAGATTAAAAGAGAAACTAGCGCCTGATCATATAATTATTGTGTAACATTGATTATCTACTGCTGAAATTATTGTCCTACATTGTATTATAGTTATCACTGTATTCCACCTTGTACGGGTACTCGAGTCCTGTGAACGGACTCTAGTCCTGCTAGACTCGACCCATGCCCGAGTACTCGAGTACTTGTGGAGTCTCTAGAGAGAAAACAACCAAATTAGCACACGTAAGCTCAGTGATTTTTTTAGGATGGGATTGTCAAAATTAGTTATACTAAATCGTACTTGGGATATTTTTTCAGGCCACTAAATGATGCAGAACACCACTGTTGAATTAATTTATTAGAACAGACTTGTAGAATGTCAGAATAAATCCCTGGACACTGGAATCAAATCAGTATTTACAATTTGGAAAATAAAGTCCGAAAATCGGTAGTCAAATTCACGAAATTCTGAAATTGTGTTTCTATACAACATGAACTACATTGTGTATGTTGAAATAAGATTAATGTACCTGTATGCAATGAAGGCAATAAAATACAGTTATTGTAAGAATCAAACCTTTTATTTCAACAAAAACCAATAGTTACTCGGTATTGTTAAAACAAAATGTCCAACACAATGCTCTCCTACATGTACTGTTTTATTAGCTAATTCTAGGTGTTCTTTTCATTCTATTCAAATGTTAATTTTGTTATTGTAATTAACCTAAAATTATATTTAAGTTGGTTTTGTTTCTACTTTTTAGAAACGTTTTCGGTGAGATTTAAAACATTGATATATTAGTATTTTATTAGCTGTGTTACTAAAACAGTAGTTTTATGACTGTTGTTTATTTTGATACTGTCTTCTTATTGTTGGTGTTATTGTTGCTGTTTCTTTATGTTATACAAGTTCAGTATATCAATTTTACACAAACATGTCTTTGTATATTGTATAATTGTTCCATCGAATATGTATGAATGTCGAGTGTATTTCAAGCTACATGTATTTAATTATTTTTAAAAATAATTTTGTTATTTTATTATTTATATATTGTTGTTGTTATTCTTATTTATACATTAAAAAATGTTTTTAATTATTATTATATTATAAAAAAGTGTTTATTATTATTGTTATTATTATTAGATTATTATTACTATTACTTAATATGTTATTGTTATTACTATTACTACTACTATTATTATTACTATTATTATTATTATTATTACTACTACTACCAATAATGTTTTATTATTATTATTATATTACTTACATTATTATTATTATTATTGTTCTTGATGTTATTATTTCAGTCTCGATTGCCAGCATGAACGACCCACATGATGTGACAAGCATCACTCTGGCACTAAACACTTTGGGAAATTTTGACTTTGAAGGTAAAATTATATATAACATTTTCTCAAGCATACAGACCATATCCTAGAGAGTTGGGTAGGGTGGAAAATCCATAGTTATAGTTGCAGATTATTGTAAAACTGAACTGAAAGTTGAAATGCGACCATTTTTCTGAATTTTGCGAGCACACATGTTCCAAGAAAATATAAGTAAACATTTCAAGATTTTTCAACATTTCAACATGTAAATCAACAACAAATTGTAATTTTGTTTATTTTCAGGACATTCGTTGACTCAGTTTGTGCGACACTGTGCTGACCACTATCTGTCAAGTGAAAACAAAGGAATCCGAATGGAAGCAGTACAGACGTGTGCCAAACTTCTGACACCATTACTACTGGTTAGCTTCATCCAGTGTTTAACATCTACTGTAAATCACAAAAATATCAAAAGAAGAAAGAAATGGTTTATTTAATAATACACCCAACACATTTTATTTATGGATAAGGACCACAAAAATAATGAGAGAAAAAACCCACTGCTGCTACTCTTTTTTATTAGCAACAAGAGATCTTTTATATGCAGACAAGATGGTACATACCATGGCCTTTGTTACCTAAATTGTGGAGTATTGGCTGGAACTAGAAATAACCCAATAAGCCCACTAATAGGGATCGATCCTAGACCGACTGCATCAAGCGAGTGCTTTACCACTGGGCTATATCCAGCTCCCCCCCCCCCCCCCCCCCCCCCCCCCCCCCAAAAGAATTGATTCATGATGTTATTTTTACAGGCTTTAGAAAATTGTGGATATGGTACATTTATTTGCTTGACGCTTGCACAAATCTGATTTTGCTCAACCCACAATTTCTTCATACATTAAATTCAGGACATCCTAGACATGGTTGTAACATAAAACACTGGTGTAGGATGTAGGGTGGGGGGCAAGGGGGGCTTTTCAGGTATTGTGCTTTATATTTGTTTTATAATAGTGTAAAATTGTGCCCCCCCCCCCATTTTGGCACCTTCCTACGCCAGTGTAAAATGTGTCAACTAATGTTTTTGCAATAATAAAATGATCAACTAGGAACTATACGGTTTAAATCTATTCTATTGTCTACTTGTATGTCCCAGTACTGAGAAAAAAATTGTTATTCCTACTCTTGTTTTTAACATTCCTTTCCTTCGTTTGTAATAAAACTAATGTGGTGATCTCTGTTTGATATTTCAGCTGCTGTCGAACACTCAGGGCCCAGTCAGCATGGCCGCCATGACAACGGTTGCCGACGTCCTCAATAAGCTACTGGTTGTGGGGATAACAGACTCGGGTATGTACAGATGAAAGTATACATAACCTGCCCTCTCACTTATTGCATTCTCTCCTCCCCCCCCCCCCCATTCCCAGAGGACAATATATTCAAGAACTTAGATATCCATAAGAGATGCCTGTGCAGGAATTTATGCAGTGGGACCTAGACTGATGAGCGAAGTTTCTAGATGGAGGGGTGGGTGATATGCTGCTCCAGAAAATACATGTACATTGCAAAAAACCCTGAAATTTTGTGTATAGCTTTACAATGTAGAGTTACATATTAAGTTTGACTTTCATGGGGCCTGACTCATTTTTATGCGCCAGTCTGTGATGGGTTGTATTATGGTATGGCGTCCATCCTTCCGTCCATCCATCTATCTGTCTGTTAACTGTTCTTCTCCAGACCATATCTTGCATACAGATGCATACAAGACCATCAAACAAAACCATCAAACCTCACATGTAGGAATAACTTATGATGATGGTGTGTCCGTACTTTTACTAGGTCACTGTGACCTACTTTTCACAGCACATAATAGTAAAACCTTGTCTGGATCATATCTTGCATACA
This sequence comes from Gigantopelta aegis, assembly GCF_016097555.1. Classification (NCBI taxonomy): domain Eukaryota; kingdom Metazoa; phylum Mollusca; class Gastropoda; order Neomphalida; family Peltospiridae; genus Gigantopelta; species Gigantopelta aegis. Next base: position 3,552,405 of record NC_054713.1, on the reverse strand, counting down.
GATGCATACAGAACATAGCCCAGTGGTTAAGTGGTCGGTTTAGTATCGATCCCTGTCTGTGGGCCCATTGGGCTATTTCTCGTTCCAGCCAGTGCACCACGACTGGTGTAACAAAGGCCATGGTATGTACTATTCTGTCTGTGTGGTGGTGCATATAAAAGAACCCTTGCTGCTAATCGAAAAGAGTAGCTCATGAAGTGGCGACAGCGGGTTTCCTCTCTGTATATATCTGTGTGGTTCTTAACCATATGTCTGACACCATATAACCATAAATAAAATGTGTTGAGTGCGTCTTTAAATAAAACATTTTCTTCCTTTCCTTCCTTTAAACCTCATATGTAGGAACAACTTGGGATGATGGTGTGTCACATACAGTTACTAGGCCACTGTGATACAGATAAATCAAATAATTTGTCTACACTCAATTGTCCTGTCCATAAAATATAATGACTCTTCCAGTATGCAATTCGGCACTGGCAATACATATGCTAATTTCTTGGTGGTTCCGTAAACTGTTTCTCTGCCGATATAAATGTGTCATCAAAGTACCCATGCTAAACAAACTTTCCCTTTCTAATAAAGAACAATAACTTCATTAATCAGATAGCACCTTCTTCAATGGATACAGTATCATCAGTAGTTGGTTCAAAACAAACTGTTCATCATACCTATAACATATTCATTAAATTAAATGTGCTCTAGTGGTATCATTAAACAAAACAAATTTTATTTTTAATGGATTGGCCAAACATCCCAACAACCATTGAAATGGCTGTTATTGTTTATTATGCCCAGTGTCAGCAACCTAGTAGTCTCTTTTTCTATTTAACTTTCCTCTTTTTTTAAAACAATTGATATAATATAATAATAAATATAACAATAATAATGTTTGTGTGTTTTTCTTTTCAGACGCTGATATTCGTTTTTGTGTTCTCGCCTCCCTGGACGAGAGATTCGACAGCCATCTTGCTCAGGCGGAGAACCTCAGTGCCCTGTTCGTGGCCCTTAACGACGAAGTGTTTGAGATCCGTGAGCTAGCGATCTGTATGATCGGCCGACTGAGCTCGAAGAACCCGGCCTACGTGATGCCTTCCTTGAGAAAAGTCTTGATACAGGTTTCATATTGTTGTTTTTATTATCTGAGTGCTTTTGGTTTATTTTCATTTTATAACTGAATAGTAATATGAATATAATGGGCACAAACCCCCCCAGCCCCCACCCCCACCCCCAACCCCAGTTTTAACTAAACAGTGCTCTTGTTAACTTATACTGGCCTCGGTGGCATCGTGGTTAAGCCATCAGACTATAGGTTCGGAGCCCAGTACCGGCTCCAACACACCGAGTTCTTAAGGTCTCAATGGGTAGGTGTAAGGCCACTACACCCTCTTCTTTCTCATTAACCATTAACCAACTAACAACTAACCCATTGTCCTGGACAGACAGCTCAGATAGCTGAGGTGTGTGCCCAGGCCAGCGTACTTGAACCTTAATTGGATATAAGCACAAAAATAAGTTGAAATGAAATGAAATATTAGTGTAATAAATTAGAGAGTTCTTGACGTTACTATCCCCTCAAACATTAGCTAAGATAGGTTTCCCGTATTAATACCATATTAATGCCCAAGAGTTGTTATTGTCACTACAGATAAGTTAATTCACTGTAGTGAGGTTGGGATGTAGTCCAGATGTAAAGTGCTTGCTTGATGTGCTGTCAGTCTGGGATCGATACCCATCGGTGGGCCCATCAGGCTGTTTCTCACTCCAGCCAGTGCACCACGACTCAACCCCTGCAATTAAGAAAATGTCCACAGCCAAAAAAACATGCCATTAAAAAAAACCCCTAAATATAGTCCAAGGCAAATTAAAAACTCCACAGCATTGCCAATTGCTGTGGGCAGTTACAGGGGTTGACAACTGGTATATCAAAGGCTGAGGTATGTGCTATCTTGTCTGTGGAATGGTGCATATAAAATATACCTCGCAACTAATGGAAAAATGTAGTGGATTTCCTTTCTAAGACTATATCAGAATTACCAAATTTATGCCATCCAATAGCTGATGATGAATAAATAAATGTGCTCTAGTGGTGTTCTTTGAACCAAACAAACTTTTAACTGTCAGGAAAGGTGAGTGGACTCCCCTACACACTCACCTGGAAACGTTTAGGAGGGCAGCAAATAGATTGCAATAGTCTTGGACTGTCTATGGTATTTATACATAATGTATTATATTTAGATTCTCACGGAATTGGAGCACAGTGGTATTGGACTGTCTATGGTATTTATACATAATGTATTATATTTAGATTCTCACGGAGTTGGAGCACAGTGGTATTGGACTGTCTATGGTATTTATACATGATGTATTATATTTACATTCTCACGGAGTTGGAGCACAGTGGTATTGGACTGTCTATGGTATTTATACATAATGTATTATATTTAGATTCTCACGGAGTTGGAGCACAGTGGTATTGGACTGTCTATGGTATTTATACATGATGTATTATATTTAGATTCTCACGGAATTGGAGCACAGTGGTATTGGACTGTCTATGGTATTTATACATGATGTATTATATTTAGATTCTCACGGAATTGGAGCACAGTGGTATTGGACTGTCTATGGTATTTATACATGATGTATTATATTTAGATTCTCACGGAGTTGGAGCACAGTGGTATTGGACTGTCTGTGGTATTTATACATGATGTATTATATTTAGATTCTCACGAGTTGGAGCACAGTGGGTTTGGACGGTCTATGGTATTTATACATGATGTATTATATTTAGATTCTCACGGAGTTGGAGCACAGTGGTATTGGACTGTCTATGGTATTTATACATGATGTATTATATTTAGATTCTCACGGAGTTGGAGCACAGTGGTATTGGACTGTCTATGGTATTTATACATCATGTATTATATTTAGATTCTCACGGAGTTGGAGCACAGTGGTATTGGACTGTCTATGGTATTTATACATGATGTATTATATTTAGATTCTCACGGAATTGGAGCACAGTGGTATTGGACGCAACAAGGAACAGGCAGCGCGACTTCTCGGACATCTCGTGTCTAACGCGGCTAGACTCATCAGACCATACATGGAGCCTATTCTAAAGGTGAGCGTAGCACTCTCTTACTTTCTTCTTTCACTCAACACAAATCTTGTACTTTCTTCTTTCACTCAACACGAATCTTGTACTTTCTTCGTTCACTTAACACAAAATAGAATTGAAGATTGCTACTAAAGTCTTTTATACATTATTTAAAAAAAGATAACATCTGCATGGATGTTAAAATCAACACATTAAACTTTTACTTGAAGACAATTATTGTAAAATCCTTATTCCTTTCCAACATTAAATAGTGTTTAATTAAATTATATTACTATGGTCTCACTACACAGATCACTTCCGGGTGAGAGTTCATTGATGACGGTCCACTATAGTTCCTAATTGTGACACATGTTATGGTTCACATATTCACTTCTAGGAAATGGTGAAGAATTAAAACAATGTGTATGTTTAATGGTAAGCCTTCTGACTGTATTTTTCCCATGTTATTTTGTAATATTGTGCATCAACCTTTTGGGACATGGGTATACAGCACAAGTGACAGCCGGAGTGAATCGGTTAATGAACCACCTGTTCGGACCGATACTACAGCCAGATGCGGTCATATAGCCAAAAACTGAGACGGAAATGTTCTCAATTTTGGAGTGAAAATAAATGCTTATATAATGTATGTTCGCAATGGTGTATGTTGTTAGTGCCAATGAGAACCTGTTCTATGGGCAATCTTCGTTGGGCAATTTAACATGGGTTTCAATGGCAGATGACATCGGTGTAGTGAGACCTATACAATACAAAGCCTAAAAGGCTATTTTCATATTCGTTTTTTATTCTAATCCTTATTATGTATTTTTACTTAACATGTAATATTGTATTGTTTTCAGATGATATAAATGTTGAGTTAAACACAATGGTGTAGCTTTATCATCAGAATGGAATGATTGATTGATTATTTAAGTGGTGATTATTTGTTTGTTATCACCAGGCCCTGATTTCGAAGTTAAAGGAGCCTGACCCGAACCCGAGCGTTACACTGAGTGTTCTAGCTGCTATTGGTGAACAGGCCCAGGTTAGTAGCAGTGTGTTGAGTCTGTTCTATACCCAGTCCCATATTTTAAAAGGGACCTTAAAAACTTGAAATCTTGTTTTGAGGGTTTCAATATATTAGAAAATTAAATGAAGTTAGAGCTATATATGTCAGAAATACACTATATACAGATATGGTTCTAAACATGAAAAATTATTATATATTTTAAGTCGTTAAGAGAGGCTCTGTTAGACAGAATCATCTGATAGTTCAGGGCAATTTCTTAAAAGCATAACAATAAATAAAAGTGAGTAAAAGCATGAAAATAAATACATGAGTAAGTCTAACCTGGTAACTGACTTGGTAGTTTTTGATAGAATGTTACATGTACATGTATGTTGTCAGATATGATTTGCAGATCAGTTTAATTGTACATGTTTATATTGTAGGTGAGCGGCACGGAGATGCGGAAGTGGATGGATGAGTTACTTCCCATTATTCTCGAGATGCTGCAGGATTCCTCATCGCTTCAGAAGAGAGAGGTATGACTTTTAGGCCCTGATCACAATCCTAACCTTGTCCTTTTAAAAACATGCCAGTCAGTTATGTTACTGTTTGTTTATGGTATTTAAGTCTTTTTCATTCAAGTTTGATAAAAAAATTTTTTAGTATTTTCGCGGTAAATATATTTATCTAATCGTGGTTTGTTTCTGTTTTATGACAGTGTGGTGTTTCAGCACCCCATTCAAATTGGTTTTAGTTTCTTTCTCAAGTAACAAGCTAATACAGAAGAGAGAGACGGAGAGACAGAGACAGATTGAGAGCTTATTATAATTGTTATCTTGTAAGACTGGCTGCATGTCGAAGACTGTGTAGCAAAGTCTACCACAACTCGTTGAGTTGTTATGGTAACCAAGACAGAAGCTGTAACTGGAACTGAAATAGCAACCCGAACTGATGGTGTAAAGTAAAGGTATCTTCCTTCCACCCCAGCAGCAGCACACGATCAACAGTTGATAAAAAAAAACTGGCTGTGTTCTGCCAAAAGATAATTGGCACTGTCACATAGACAGTGGGCTCTTCGGAGATGTTGTCAACGGCTCAGGAATCTAGCACAGACATGACAATGTCAAGTAGAACACTAGTCGAGATGACGTAGACCAGGGTGATCCCAGAGGAATTTGTCAAACCGCGTGAAACTTGAATTGTGAAGCTGGAAGATCTGTACCGTCGTGGTAGAGTGACCCGCGGAAGACCGTGGAGAAAGGTGTACCCATGGAGAGCCGGCCCGTGGACACTGGGACATCTTGTAGAGAGTACCGGATCAGGTTATCAGACATACAGATTAAAGTTGTTATTACAATTGTTTTCAGGTTGCCTTGTGGACACTGGGACATCTTGTAGAGAGTATCTGATCAGGTTATCAGACATACAGATTAAAGTTGTTATTACAATTGTTTTCAGGTTGATGTGTGGACACTGGGACATCTCGTAGAGAGTACCGGATCAGGTTATCAGACATACAGATTAATGTTGTTATTACAATTGTTTTCAGGTTGCCTTGTGGACACTGGGACATCTCGTAGAGAGTACTGGATCAGGTTATCAGACATACAGATTAAAGTTGTTATTACAATTGTTTTCAGGTTGATGTGTGGACACTGGGACATCTCGTAGAGAGTACTGGATCAGGTTATCAGACATACAGATTAAAGTTGTTATTACAATTGTTTTCAGGTTGCCTTGTGGACACTGGGACATCTCGTAGAGAGTACTGGATCAGGTTATCAGACATACAGATTAATGTTGTTATTACAGTCAGGTTGCCTTGTGGACACTGGGACATCTCGTAGAGAGTACCGGATCAGGTTATCAGACATACGTTGATCAGGTGGACACTGGGACATCTCACCGGATCAGGTTATCAGACATTCAGATTAAAGTTGTTATTACAATTGTTTTCAGGTTGCCGTGTGGACACTGGGACATCTCGTAGAGAGTACCGGATCTGTGGTAGAACCGTACAAGAAATATCCGGCTCTGCTCGAAGTTCTGCTGAACTTCTTAAAGACTGAGCAGTCGCCAGGGATACGGAGAGAGGTAATGTTCGAAAGTAACTGGAAACTGTTTGCTTTCTTAGATACAGTGAGACCTGTGTTAAGCAGCTATAGTTTGCATTCATGGCTGGAATTAGTTACAGTCGTACAGTATATCTTCTCCTATAAGTCAAATTTTTTTCACCAAACATTTTTATAACTTGGGGGGGTCGACTTATAAGAAGGTAAAAAAAGTTCACCCAAAACTATTATTGTTTTGGTGATGATTTTACAAGTTTTATTGTTGAATTATGCCCAGTATTTACACTCAAATATGTTAATTTGAAAAAAACTTATTTTGTTTGGCAATATTAGACCGGTTTTGGTTATGGGGAAAAGGTGTGCGATCTCACTCACATGCCAAGACAGCAGTCCACTTAGTTACAACAACAACCATCACTAATAGCAAAAGTGTAAACAATACTAACTGCCTGTTGCCTGAGTTTATTTTGAAATCTGGTCACTGGTACTAATTGTTGTTTAAACAATCTTTTGTCAATGATTAGCTTCATGAATATTGATAAGCTTTCCCTAAAAAAATTGCTTAGACTGGTCTCTGCAGTTCTTGGGCAAAAGGGAAACATGTCATTTGGTATGAAAACCAGTGTACTTTCCAAAACAGAGTTATCCTCTACATATATTAATATGGTGGCAAGACGTGATTCACTGATTGTACTTTCAGTTTTATCGTAGTGATCTGTTGATAAATAAAGTTGTTGTCTGTGCACAAAACCATGCTGCACAGTGCCATGCGGTAACAGTCAAACAGATTTCACTATCTATTAAGGGAATATTTTGTTTTGATGCTATGTGGTTTGATTGGAATATTGTGATGTACAAAACGGGAAAACCCTGAGTTTGTAAAATCTTTTATTCAGATATCATACATATGAGCCATTTATTGTTCTCATGTGCTGAAAATAAGAAATACTTCAGTATTTATAAGTTGTTTTTCATGGATCAACTTATAAATGAGTCAATAAAAAAATTACGTTTTCATGGCTTGAAATTAGGGACTCGACTTATAGCCGAGATCGACTTACATTGTACAGGCGAAGATATATGGTATATCATGTTGATTGTACAATAATTAAAAAAACAAAACCTTGTACGTTTCTGATGTTGCTGAAATTTTTGAAAAAATATCCTGAAATGTCCTGGAGTCAAAAGTGTGTGAACTCTGATTTATAGTCCGATAACATCAAAAGTGTGTGAACTCTGATTTATAGTCCGATAACATCAAAAGTGTGTGAACTCTGATTTATAGTCCGATAACATCAAAAGGGAACAGATAAATTGACATATAAGTATATACCAAATTACTGCTAAAACTGACATAAAAACATTAAGTTTTAAAGCCATACAGACTCATAAAACTGTTTTACAAAAATATCTATTTAAATCAAAACGTTTCTTAACTGATTACCATCAAATTAAATAGATTAAATCTATTAGATTACATTATTCTGAATTAAATAGATTAAATCCATTAGATTAGATTAATCTCAATTATAAATAGATTAAATCCATTAGATTAGATTAATCTCAATTAAATAGATTAAATCTATTAGATTAGATTCAGACCTTTGTTTTTGACAACCCCCGTCAACTCAATCTGATGGGCGCGAAATAACGCGCCCCTAAATTGAACAAATCACGCTTGTGTTGTTTGTTTTTTAACTCAGCCATTTTAATTGTTTATTGAATCCAATCCATAATGCCACAAATCTTTCCATTCCGTTCACAAGGAACTTCCTAGAATACTTTTTACATATTGAAACATGATTTGTTGGTTATCTTTACACTGAGCCAATCAGCTTGGAGTTCACTTCTTCTTAAGATCTCGTCGGTTTTGTTTGTTTAATTTCGTACAATGCAGGTAATGATCGCGAAATGTATTTATACTGTCGTCGTTTTGATCACGTACAGGAAAAATAATAGGTGCGTTGTCCAATATATATAATGTTTAATGTATAATGTATAATGTTTATACATGTTGATATCACAGTAAACGCGTACACAAACAAAAATGTAATTTAGTAAAGCAGGTTTTGTTTTCGTTAATAACATAGCGATGTACTCGTAGACATTTCTACTTTCTGTTTCACGATACTGCCACGTGATTTAAAGCAAAGGACATTGCCCTTGGTAGAGTCAGATTTCCAGTACATGTGATTGGTTGACGGGACTCTGAAACAAACATACACCGATTTAATTTCAAGTGAGTAATTCAAATTTACCGAGTGTAAAGCATGTATATTTTAAAATTAAATTTACATTAGAGTGGTTATGTTGGGTTTTTGGGGTTTTTTTTGGGGTTTTTTAATTTATGGGTTGCTATGATTCGAGTTAGTAGTATAATAAATGATGTAATAACTACAGTACACCGATAATTAAAGTTAATCCTGTTTGTAAAAATTTATTTTTTATATTGTAGTAAGATATATTTGGGTAGAAAACAATAGATGTTGACATTATCTCAGTTATGACATTATTATTATTATCATTTTTAAGTAGAGAATTTGAAGGTACATGACGTATATTATGGTATCATGATAAATGTGATAACCCTGTGCCATGTGGTTGTTACACTTTTAATTTCTTTTTAGTTTAAATGATTTACAAATAGGCCTACTGACATTATTTTTTGTGAGTTTTATTAGATATTTTACAGTTAGAATTCTTAATAACAATACCATAGTTGTTACAATGTCAATTCACATTCAGTTCACAGGTTTGTGTCCATGGAGAAATCATATCATTCTGTGATAAAGATTAAAATTATTGTACTTGTTTTAAATAAAACAGAATAAACACAAACAAATCAGTTTCAATTCTTTATTCATAAATAGTCAACAGATTATCATGATTCAGAATTTTAATGCAACATAATATGCATATAATATATAAAAGATTGATAAATGTTGTGTTCATGGTGTTTCTTTTTCTTGTGAAAGACTGCAATGGCCCATTCCTTCATCTTTGAGAACAACTATCATATTAGTTAAACTAAGATATTTATTTTGAAAACACAAAACATTACCTCTTAAGATATTTAATTTAGAAATCATTACTCCTCAAACATAATAATGTTCATGGGTGCAATTCCTTTCGGTCTCTCTCGGTCTCTTACCTCTAATTCTGATTATTTTGAGGAGTGCGATTTTCCTCTCCTCTGCATTTTGAGGAGTGACATTTCTACTCCCCTCGTAAGCATTTTGAGGAGTGCAATTTTTAGCACTCCTGGATTTTTCAGAAACGAAGGTCTGTAGATTAATCTCAGTTAAATAGATTAAATCTATTAGATTACATTAATCTCAATTAAATCTATTAGATTACATTAATCTTAATTAAATAGATTAAATCCATTAGATTACATTAATCTCAGTTAAATAGATTAAATCTATTAGATTAGATTAATCTCAATTAAATAGATTAAAACAAGGGTGAAGACAAAATGCTAGAACAGCCAAGGTAACAGTTGGTATTGATTCAAACTTAAGATTCATATGAAAGCATATTACTAACTTAATTAATTACAGAGTTAGATGCCAATTCATTGGTTTCCTTTTGACACAAATGGACTATAAATACTGTTTGACCCTGGTGCAATCTTTCTGCAGGTAATCAAAGTGCTGGGGTTTGACCAAGCCACACGAGTATAGATTCTAATTTAAGTATCATTTGTTGCAATCTATCTGCAGGTAATCAAAGGCTGGGGTTTGACCAAGTCACACGTGTATAGATTTTGAGTTAAGTATTGTTTGTTGCAATCTATCTGCAGGTGATCAAAGTGCTGAGGTTTGACTAAACCATAAGGGTGTAGATTCTGAGTTAAGTATTGTTTGTTTCAATCTTTCCGCAGGTGATCAAAGTGCTGAGGTTTGACTAAACCATAAGGGTGTAGATTCTGAGTTAAGTATTGTTTGTTTCAATCTTTCCGCAGGTAATCAAAGTGCTGGGCTTGCTGGGGGCCCTCGACCCGCACAAACACAAGCTGAACCTCGGCTTGATATCGGATAGTGAAGCGGCCGTCAGCAAGTCGGACCACATCAAGTCGGACAAGGAAGCCAACCAGTCGGGTAACGTGTCTCACTTTCAGTGTCTCACTTTCAAATACTCTAAAACGTTTTCTCACAGCTCTGGCTATGAAACACAGCTGGTGTAACTCTAACCCTAATCCAGCCGTCAAGAAAAATTACATATTTTTTATTCTTTCATAATTTGAACACAACAGTACTTGACTATAATTATAGTTAATGCTATCCAGTGAAATGAACACTGCTGAAATTGATTGCTCTGTGACATATAAATTAACCTTGCAAACCCCAATTGCCTTAAAGAAGTTTTAGTTAGAAACTGTATAAATGTCTTTTAAACCTTGGGGTTTTTTTTTCAATGTACAACACAGAAATCCAGATAATAAAGTTCTGGTATCATTTAAAGAAAAATGTGGTCTATTTTGTTATATCACTCACCATCCCACTTTGATGATTTCTGGAGGAACTCTTGAGTTATTTCTTACCATATCTTTTATTCTTGTCTTTCTTTTCAGACGTCTGACGCCATATAACCATAATTACAATGCATTGAGAGTGTCATTAAATAAAACATTCCTTCCGTCTTTTTTTTCAGACTTCTGATAACAATTAAACATAATTAAAACATGTTGATTGCGTCATTAAAAAACCCATTCCTTCTTTTCCTCTTTTCAGACTTCTGATGTCATATAAACATAATTAAAACATGTTGAGTGTGTAATTAAAAAGACCCATTCCTTCCGTCATTCTTTTCAGACTTCAACTCAAGTGAAATGCTGGCCAATATGAGCTCCACCTCCACCATTGAAGAGTTCTACCCCGCGATCGCCATAGCGACACTGATGAAGATTATCCGCGACCCGTCTCTGTCTCAACACCACACAATGGTTGTGCAGGCGATAACGTTCATCTTCAAGAGTCTGGGCATCAAGTGTGTGCCGTACATCCAGCAGGTGATCCCAGCCTACCTGACAGTCATCCGGTCCGCTGACCCAAACTTCAGAGAGGTATGCTACCGTTTATTACTCAAAACCAAACTTCAGAGAGGTATGCTACCGTTTATTACTCAAAACCAAACTTCAGAGAGGTATGCTACCGTTTATTACTCAAAACCAAACTTCAGAGAGGTATGCTACCGTTTATTACTCAAAACCAAACTTCAGAGAGGTATGCTACCGTTTATTACTCAAAACAAAACTTCAGAGAGGTATGCTACCGTTTATTACTCAAAACCAAACTTCAGAGAGGTATGCTTGCGTTTTACTCAAAACAAAACTTCAGAGAGGTATGCTACCGTTTATTACTCAAAACCAAACTTCAGAGAGGTATGCTACCGTTTATTACTCAAAACCAAACTTCAGAGAGGTACGCTACCTTTTATTACTCAAAACAAAACTTCAAAAGTATGTTGCTTTTCGTTAATCATTTCCAAACTTCAAAGAGGTGTATTACTTTTTATTACTTAAACTGAAACTTCAAAAGTGTGTTGCTTTTTATTAGTCGTTTCCAAACTTCAAAGAGGTATATTACTTTTTATTACTCCAAGCAAAACACTCGCTCGGGTAATACGAGAAACCTGCCACTCGTTTCGTGAAATCAGTACGACACCAGCTCGTATAATAATCTCAATAAACTGTGTTAGTCAGCTCCAGTTTTTAGTTATTACTTTGTTTCACACTTGAGATAGGTTCATTATTTATTATTCTATTCTAAACTTTAGATTATTTTATTATTTGATTCCAAATCCCAGGTGACTATGCTGCTATATGTTACCAAGATTTTATACAATTTTTTTTTTCCTTCAGTTCTTGTTCCAGCAGCTGGGGGTGATTATTGCAATTGTGAAGCAGCACATCAAGAATTACTTGGAAGATATCTTCATTCTAGTCAAGGTAAGAGATGTTTCTTTTGTGTGTTATTCTTCCAACAATTGACCGGCTACATCTCACCCACAAACTCCCCCATCACCACCACCACCATCACCACCATCAACACCACCACCACCACCACCATCACCACCATCAACACCACCGCCACCACCACCACCACCACCACCACCATCACCGTCACCGTCGCCACTGCCACCACCACCACAACCATCACCACCACCACCACCACCACCACAACCATCACCACCACCACCATCAACACCGCCACCACTGTCACCGTCACCACCACCGCCACCGCCACCACCTCCTCTCCCTTTCCTCCTTTAAAGTAGACCTGTCTGAATATCCCAGTTATTGTGTTATTGGTTTTCTGTTTTGAGTCGTCTGATGAGAAGCCAGGTTAGGTATTTATGAAAAGAAAACAAAGTTTTCTTCAATTGTTACTTGTGTTTTTTTTCTGTTTTTATTGCAGTACGTCTTCAGCCTTTTTGGAAATAACCATAGATTTGTGGGTATTATTGTCTGTTTGATGCCCATCATTTCTGACTAAGAGGTGTTAGCATGAGGTCAAAAATGAAACATTTGTGGGCATCAAATAAGACACTGCAAGACAATAAAACCCACAAATATCGAGATAAAATTTAACTAAGTTTGAATTCTTATTTGGTGATTTGTCCACCTATATCTAGCATTCTAGCATAATAATAATAATAATCTCTTGTGTCTGTAACGGAATCGGTGTTTGTATTACGTGTTTCAGGAATTCTGGATCCCCAACAGTCCGATGCAGAACACGATTATCCTGCTGATCGAGCAGATCGTGAATGCACTGGGCACCGAGTTCCGGGTGTACCTGCCCCAGATAGTGCCCCAGATCCTACGAGTCTTCATGCATGACACCAGCAAGGACAGGGTTGTCACAGCAAAGGTTAGCTCATGTTAATCATGTCATTGTCTGTCTAAGGGTGGGACTTATCTCAATGGGTAGAGTGTGCAGTTGATATATGGTCAGTACATGATTGAATCTCGGTAGTGAACTCACTGGACTATTCCTCGTTCCAGCCATTGCTAACAACTGGTGTAATCAAGTCAATCTCTATTTATCGAGTGGGGGGGGGGGGCGGAATTTAGCCCAGTCGGTACAGTGCTCACTTGAAATGCTTGCATCACCAGATCGAACCTTTATGCATCCATTCAACTGATTTATTTTTTCTCATTCCAACCAGTCCACCACAAGTTGTCAACGGCAGTGGTATGTCCTTTCCAGTCTGTGCATATAAAGTATCCCTTATTTGACAGTCAAAAACCAATGATTAAAAAAAAATCAATGTGCTCTAGTGGTGTCATTAAACAAAACTAACTTTTTTTTTGAAGGAGTGCTTGTATGAACAGGTCATTAATCCAATAACCCATTGCCCTTTACACAGACATTGTAACCACTGAGCTTAGAAAAGTTCAAAGAAATAGAAATGTGTGTTTCTCTTTTTCAGTTGTTGAATGCTCTTCAGTTATTTGGTGCTAACCTGGACGATTATCTTCATCTGTTACTTCCTCCCGTTGTGAAACTGTTCGATTCTGTTGACATTCCTATTTCGGTCAGAAGGTAAGGTTTTATTTTATATCTTTACTTGTGGTTTTTAAATAATATTTATGATAATCTTTTAAAAATTTTTTAAAGCCCACTTTGATACAAAAAGTCAGTTCTACAATAAATAAAAATAAGTGTTGGATGCATATATCCCCGCAGGCAAGACGTAGACCAGTGGTAAAGCACTTTCTTGATGCGCGGTCGGTTTGGGATCGATCCCTGTCAGTGGGCCCATTGGGCTATTTCTCGCTCCAGCCAGTTCACCCTGACTGGTACATCAAAGGCCATGGTATGTGCTATCCTGTCTATGGGATGGTGCATATAAAAGATCCCTTGCTGCCAATCGAAAAGCGTAACCCATGAAGTGGCGACAGTGGGTTTCCTCCCTCAATATCTGTGTGGTCCTTAACGATATGTCCGACGCCATATAACCGTAAGTAAAATGTGTTGAGTGCGTCGTTAAATAAACCATTTCCTTCCTTCATACATCCCCACTCACCACCCCTTGTTCAGGTCAGTTAGGATTAAGCATAAGCTTAGGGTTTGGTTGCCAATGAATTAATGAAATATAATTTAATTTTCTACTGCCTGGTGGAAGCAAAGACCCTTATTTCAGTGTTAAATCATTGGCTCCCCACTATCATACCTATAATTAAAATTATTGAAGGAAGGAAATAGTTTATTTAACGACACACTCAACACATTTTATTTACAGTTATATGGCATCAGACATATGGTTAATGACCACACATATATTGAGGGAGGAAACCTGCTATCGCCACTTCATGAGCTACTCTTTTCGATTAGCGCCAAGGGATCTTTTATATGCACCATCCCACCCCCTAAAATTATTGAAAGCACCTTCTCAGTTAATGGAGTGTTAGCCTGAGGCGCTTGGCTTGAAGGATCAAACACTTTTGGGGACCTATTCTCTGATTGGTTTTTTCCCGCCCCAATCAGGGCTCCATGGCTAGTATTTCAAAGGTCATAGTATGTGCTGTCCTGTTTGAGAAAGCACATATAAAATATAATTTTGTGTTTAATAAAACAAAATGTATTGGGTTTCCTCTAAAACTATATGACAGTTACCAAATGTTTGACATCCAATAAACTATATGACAGTTACCAAATGTTTGACATCCAATAAACTATATGACAATTACCAAAAGTTTGACATCCAATAAACTATATGACAATTACCAAATGTTTGACATCCAATAAACTATATGACAATTACCAAATGTTTGACATCCAATAGCCAGTGATTGATTAATTGGTCAATGTGCTGTAGTGGTGTCGTAATTACCAAATGGTTGACATCCAATAGCCAGTGATTGATTAATTTATCAATGTGCTCCAGTGGTGTCGTAATTACCAAATGTTTGACATCCAATAGCCAGTGATTGATTAATTGATCAATGTGCTCCAGTGGTGTCGTAATTACCAAATGTTTGACATCCAATAGCCAATGATTGATTAATTGATCAATGTGCTCCAGTGGTGTCGTAATTACCAAATGTTTGACATCCAATAGCCAGTGATTGATTAATTGATCAATGTGCTCCAGTGGTGTCGTAATTACCAAATGTTTGACATCCAATAGCCAGTGATTGATTAATTGATCAATGTGCTCCAGTGGTGTCGTAATTACCAAATGTTTGACATCCAATAGCCAATGATTGATTAATTGATCAATGTGCTCCAGTGGTGTCGTAATTACCAAATGTTTGACATCCAATAGCCAGTGATTGATTAATTGATCAATGTGCTGTAGTGATGTCATTAAATAAAATAAACTTTTAACTTTTGATCTAACTCTGCAAGTGGCAAGGGCTAGAAGAGATGTATTTTTGGTTTCAAACTTGAGAAGGAGTATTTTGGCCGTGTCTCCATTTTCCAGTTTATTTCTGTATTTTCCAGATTGCCGTTAGAAACGATCAACCATCTGACAAACATTTTCCAGTTTATTTCTGTATTTTCCAGATTGCCATTAAAAACGATCGACCATCTGACAAACATTTTCCAGTTTGTTTGTGTATTCTCCAGATTTCTTTTTGGCCACAAGTTGAGAAGAAGTGTTTTGGCTATGGCTCCATTTTCCAGTTTATTCCTGTCTTTTCCAGACTGGTGTTACAAGCGATCGACCACCTGGCTAACATTTCTAGTTTGTTTGTGTATTTTTTAGATTTCTTTTTGGCAGCAAGTTGAGAAGAAGTGTTTTCACTGCAGCTCCATTTTGTAGTTTAATTCTTTATTTTTCAGATTGGCGTTAGAAACGATCGACCACCTGACGGACACTCTGGACCTGACGGACTACGCGTCGCGCATCATCCACCCGCTGGCTCGCACGCTGGACACGACCGTGCAGCTCCATGCGACCTGCATGGCCACACTGTGTTCCCTCGTCCAGCAGCTCGGACACAAGTACACCATCTTCATCCCCATGATCACCAAGGTGATGGGCAAACACCAGATCACTGACCAGCGCTACACTGTGCTCATGTGCGTCATACTCAAGGTAAGAAGAAGATCATAGCAAAATGTCTTTAATGAAATTTCCAAAACTAATTTTATTACCACTTATTTCATAGTGAAGTTGAAATAAAGTCCTTTTTTTTGTTTTGCTTTCTGCATCTCTCTCTGTGTCTGTCTCTCTCTGTCTCTGTCTGTCTGTCTGTCTGTCTGTCTGTCTGTCTCTCTCTCTCTCTCTCTCTCTCTCTCTCTCTCTCTCTCTCTCTCTCTCTCTCTCTCTCTCTCTCTCTCTCTCTCTCCTCCCTGTCTCTCTCTGTCTCTGTCTCTCGCTCTCTCTCTCTCTCTCTCTCTCTCTCCCTCCCTGTCTCTCTGTCTCTGGCTCTCGCTCTCTCTCTCTCTCTCTCTCTCTCTCTCTCTCTCTCTCTCTCTCTCTCTCTCTCTCCCTCTCTCCTCTCCCTCCCTCCCTCCCTCTCTCTCTCTCTCTCTCTCTCTCTCTCTCTCTCTCTCTCTCTCTCTCTCTCTCTCTCTCTCTCTCTCTCTCTGTATTAATGTAAGACAGAAATTATCACGAAGATTTCGTATCTCTCTCTTTGATTCTGTTTCTGAAATATTCCTTTCTTTGTTTTACATACGTTTATCAGGGCACGTCAATAGCTGAGGAGGAGGACGACCCGGTGCTGATGAAGCGCAGAAACCGACTGAAGATCACGGAAACGGCTGATCAGACGGCAGACACCACCACCATCAAAAAACTCCATGCCAACTTCAACCACATGCAAAGAGTAAACACATCATCTGTTCAACACTATCAATATTAACAGGACAGGGTTCACCAATTGGGGCACAACAGACTTGTCTGTTATTACCTGATTCATGATCAATCTAGGCTGTTACTACCTGATGCGTGATCAATCTAGGCTGTTATTACCTGATGCACGATCAATCTAGGCTGTTATTACCTGATTCACGATCAATCTAGGCTGTTACTACCTGATGCACGATCAATCTAGGCTGTTATTACCTGATTCACGATCAATCTAGGCTGTTATTACCTGATTCACGATCAATCTAGGCTGTTATTACCTGATTCACGATCAATCTAGGCTGTTACTACGTGATGGACGATCAATCTAGGCTGTTACTACCTGATGCACGATCAATCTAGGCTGTTACTACCTGATGCACGATCAATCTAGGCTGTTATTACCTGATTCACTATCAATCTAGCCCGTTACTACCTGATGCGCGATCAATCTAGGCCATTACTACCTGATGCGTGATCAATCTAGGCCGTTACTACCTGATGCGCGATCAATCTAGGCTGTTACTACCTGATGCACGATCAATCTAGGCTGTTACTACCTGATGCACGATCAATCTAGGATCGATTCCCATCAGTGGGCCCATTGGGCTATTTGTCGTTCCAGCCAGTGCTAGACAAGTGGTGTAACAAAGGCCATGGTATGTACTATCCTGTATGTGGGATGGTGCATATAAAAGATCCCTTGCTGCTAATCGAAAAGAGTAGCCCATGAAGTGGTAGCAGCGGGTTTCCTCTCTCAATATCTGTGTGGTCCTTAACCATATGTCTGACGCCATATAACTGTAAATAAAATGTGTTGAGTGCATCGTTAAATAAAACATTTCCTTCCTTCCTTGTCTGTTATTAGCACACAGATGTCCTTTTAGTGCAGTAATTGCAGAGTTTTACCTATTCAGACATGTATTTCAAGTTATTTTAATCTAATTACAGCTTAACATTCTATTGATTTTCAGATGAATTTTCTTCAGGTTAGCATGTTTCTAGTTAAAGGCATACTGTCACAGATCACTGACCTATTTAATGGTCTAACAAAGTATTACCTGAACAAAAATAATTTGATTTGTCCCTAAATGTACTTTATTCAACCATCTTCATAACCACCATACTCCATTTATTAATGACATTTTGTAAAAATTGACGAGAGGGTTGATAATTGATTTCACTCCATCATGGTTCAGTTAAGGTGATTCAATAGCTAGATTTGGTTTCCAACACTTAATGTAATTTTTAGTTGTTATCCATTTTTAGAGAAATAAGGTCCTTAAATCTGTGACAGTATGCCTTTAATTTGGGCTTGCTTATTTTGGGAATACTTATTTTGGGCACAACCTGTTATCACCTCAACTTTGGAGCAATTTAAAACCCTGCAGTAACATAAATAGAGAATATTATATATTCATACTCACACATCAAAATTGCCAACTGTTTGACATCTAATATATGACCATTAATTAATCAATGGGTTATAGTGGTGTCGTTAAACAAAACAACTTTTAAACATTCCTTTCTTCAGGCCCTGGGTTCCGGAAGACGAGCTTCTAAAGAGGACTGGATGGAATGGCTGAGGAAATTGAGCATTGAGTTACTCAAAGAGAGTCCGTCCCCAGCACTCCGATCGTGCTGGGCCCTTGCTCAGACCTACAACCCTCTAGCAAGGTAAATAGTAGAACTATAGACCTACAACCCTCTAGCTAGGTAAATAGTCGAACTATAGACCTACAACCCTCTAGCAAGGTAAATAATCGAACTATAGACCTACAACCCTCTAGCAAGGTAAATAGTCGAACTATAGACCTACAACCCTCTAGCAAGGTAAATAGTCAACTATAGACCTACAGCCCTGTAGCTAGGTAAATAGTCAACTATAGACCTACAATCCGCTAGCTACATGTAGGTAAATAGTCAACTATAGACCTACAACCCTCTAGCAAAGTAAATAGTCGAATTATAGACCTGAAGCCCTCTAGCAAGGTAAATAGTCAACTATAGGCCTGCAACTCTAGCAAGGTAAATAGTCAACTATAAACCTACAATCTGCTAGCTACATGTAGGTAAATAGTCAACTAGAGACCTGAAGCCCTCTAGCAAGGTAAATAATCGAACTATAGACCTACAACCCTCTAGCAAGGTAAATAGTCGAACTATAGACCTACAACCCTCTAGCTAGGTAAATAGTCAACTATAGACCTACAACCCTCTAGCACGGTAAATAGTTGAACTATAGACCTACAACCCTCTAGCAAGGTAAATAGTCAACTATAGACCTACAATCTGCTAGCTACATGTAGGTAAATGGTCAACTATAGACCTACACATGTACAACCCTCTAGCAAAGTAAATAGTCGAATTATAGACCTGCAGCCCTCTAGCAAGGTAAATAGTCTACTATAGACCTACAACCCTCTAGCAAGGTAAATAGTCAACTACAGACCTACAACCCTCTAGCAAGGTAAATAGTCAACTATAGACCTACAGCCTTCTAGCAAGGTAAATAGTCGAACTATAGACCTGCAGCCCTCTAGCAAGGTAAATAGTCGAACTATAGACCTACAGCCTTCTAGCAAGGTAAATAGTCAACTATAGACCTACAGCCTTCTAGCAAGGTAAATAGTCAAACTATAGACCTACAACCCTCTAGCAAGGTAAATATTCAACTATAGACCTACAACCCTCTAGCTAGATAAATAGTCAACTATAGACCTACAACCCTCTAGCTAGATAAATAGTCAACTATAGACCTACAACCCTCTAGCTAGGTAAATAGTCAACTATAGCCCTACAACCCTCAAGCAAGGTAAATAGTCAACTACAGACCTACAACCCTCTAGCAAGGTAAATAGTCAACTATAGACCTACAACCCTCTAGCAAGGTAAATAGTCGAACTATAGACCTACAACCCTCTAGCAAGGTAAGTATTCAACTATAGACCTACAGCCTTCTAGCAAGGTAAATAGTCAAACTATAGACCTACAGCCCTCTAGCAAGGTAAATAGTCAACTATAGACCTACAGCCTTCTAGCAAGGTAAATAGTCAAACTATAGACCTACAGCCCTCTAGCAAGGTAAATAGTCAACTATAGACCTACAGCCTTCTAGCAAGGTAAATAGTCAACTATAGACCTACAGCCTTCTAGCAAGGTAAATAGTCAACTATAGACCTACAGCCTTCTAGCAAGGTAAATAGTCAACTATAGACCTACAGCCTTCTAGCAAGGTAAATAGTCAACTATAGCCCTACAACCCTCAAGCAAGGTAAATAGTCAACTACAGACCTACAACCCTCTAGCAAGGTAAATAGTCAACTACAGACCTACAACCCTCTAGCAAGGTAAATAGTCAACTATAGACCTACAGCCTTCTAGCAAGGTAAATAGTCAACTATAGACCTACAACCCTCTAGCAAGGTAAATAGTCAAACTATAGACCTACAGCCCTCTAGCAAGGTAAATAGTCGAACTATAGACCTACAACCCTCTAGCAAGGTAAATATTCAACTATAGACCTACAACCCTCTAGCTAGATAAATAGTCAACTATAGACCTACAACCCTCTAGCTAGATAAATAGTCAACTATAGACCTACAACCCTCTAGCTAGGTAAATAGTCAACTATAGCGCTACAACCCTCAAGCAAGGTAAATAGTCAACTACAGACCTACAACCCTCTAGCAAGGTAAATAGTCAACTATAGACCTACAGCCTTCTAGCAAGGTAAATAGTCAACTATAGACCTACAACCCTCTAGCAAGGTAAATAGTCAACTATAGACCTACAGCCTTCTAGCAAGATAAATAGTCAAACTATAGACCTACAGCCCTCTAGCAAGGTAAATAGTCGAGCTATAGACCTACAACCCTCTAGCAAGGTAAATATTCAACTATAGACCTACAACCCTCTAGCTAGATAAATAGTCAACTATAGACCTACAACCCTCTAGCTAGATAAATAGTCCACTATAGACCTACAACCCTCTAGCTAGATAAATAGTCCACTATAGACCTACAACCCTCTAGCAAGGTAAATAGTCGAACTATAGACCTACAACCCTCTAGCAAGGTAAATAGTCGAACTATAGACCTACAACCCTCTAGCAAGGTCAGTATTCAACTATAGACCTACAACACTCTAGCTAGATAAATAGTCAACTATAGACCTACAACCCTCTAGCTAGATAAATAGTCTACTATAGACCTACAACCCTCTAGCAAGGTAAATAGTCAAACTATAGACCTACAACACTCTAGCAAGGTAAATAGTCAAACTATAGACCTACAACCCTCTAGCAAGGTCAATATTCAACTATAGACCTACAACCCTCTAGCTAGATAAATAGTCAACTATAGACCTACAACCCTCTAGCTAGATAAATAGTCTACTATAGACCTACAACCCTCTAGCAAGGTAAATAGTCAAACTATAGACCTACAGCCTTCTAGCAAGGTAAATAGTCGAACTATAGACCTACAGCCTTCTAGCAAAGTAAATAGTCAAACTATAGACCTACAACCTGCTAGCTAGGTAAATAGTCGAACTATAGACCTACAATCCTCTAGCAAGGTAAATAGAGGTTGATATAAACGAGTTACCAGATACTATAAACGTTTATGTCCCAAGTGAAATAATTTTCACTTGTCACAAGCTTGTTAATTTAAAATATTTGTGTTAGACCTGTACCTCGTAGACAGTTATTTAAATAAGTAACAGTAAGACTGTCTAGCTGGATAATTATATCAAATACATGTAAGTAAACCAAATGTGCATCGTAATTAAACCAAATGTGCATCTATACACTTTACGGCAATCTGGTTGGTCCAGAGGTGCTTACTTTTTTTTCATTCATATCCTGATGAACCGAAAAAATTTAAGCCATGAGGTCATTTAAAAAATCAGCTGTTTCAAATAATAGTGAATGAGTGTTTGCATTCTTACTATCAATGAAGTTTACAACAAACAATACTACAGGTATATATAAAGCTAAACAAAATAAATTCAGTTATGTATGATTAAAGTATGCATATAAATTTAATTGTAAGATTTGACAGCAATTATGTTTTGGTTCATGCAAGTATGAACCGAAAAAAACGATGTGCACACTTTCGTATGACCTAATACGCAGAGTCATACAGTGTGCACATTGTTTTTTCGGTTCATACTTCCATGAACCAAAAAATAATTGCAGTTAATTCTTAAATGTATGTACATATGTACCAGTACATACATATAATATACTTACACATATAATTAAAGTACTAAGTATATTTTGTAGTTTTTATTTTTAAGAAACAAATGGACGAACTGAGTTCATTCATTTATTTATTGTTTCATTTATTGTTTCTTTCTTGCCTTTGTTCTAGGGATCTGTTTTATGCTGCATTTGTTTCGTGCTGGACGGAACTGACCGAGGCCCAGCAGGACGAGTTGATACAGAGTTCATTCATTCATTCATTCATTCATTCATTCATTCATTCTTTTTTTCTCTTCTTTTTTCTAGGGATCTGTTTTATGCTGCGTTTGTTTCGTGCTGGATGGAATTGACCGAGGCCCAGCAGGATGAATTGATACAGAGTTCAATCATTCATTCATTCATTCATTCTTTTTTTCTCTTCTTTTTTCTAGGGATCTGTTTAATGCTGCATTTGTTTCGTGCTGGACGGAACTGACCGAGGCCCAGCAGGACGAGTTGATACAGAGTTCATTCATTCATTCATTCATTCTTTTTTTCTCTTCTTTTTTCTAGGGATCTGTTTAATGCTGCATTTGTTTCATGCTGGACGGAACTGACCGAGGCCCAGCAGGACGAGTTGATACAGAGTTCATTCATTCATTCATTCATTCATTTTTTTTTTTTTCTCTTCTTTTTTCTAGGGATCTGTTTAATGCTGCGTTTGTTTCGTGCTGGACAGAACTGACCGAGGCACAACAGGACGAGTTGATACAGAGTCTGGAGCAAGCGTTGACGTCGCAGGAGATTGTCGAGATAACTCAGACACTGCTCAACCTTGCGGAGTTCATGGAGCACTGTGACAAGGTGAGATAACTCTTACATACGTGACAAGGTGAGATAACTTTACATACGTGACAAGGTGAGATAACTCTAGACATGTGACAAGGTGAGATAACTCTTTAAAATATGAAACATTTCTTCCTCAAATTCAAATAATTGGGTTATTTTTGTTTTTCACTTGGTGTTTAATTGTGTTTTTAGGGCCCTCTCCCTCTTGACAGTCGCCTCCTGGGAGATCGAGCCATACGTTGCCGTGCCTACGCTAAAGCTCTTCACTACCACGAGGAAGAATTCCACAGAGGCCCAACTGGGGATACACTGGAGGCCCTGATCAGGTATAAACATTTGTTTTCTTTAAATTATAAGATAGCATTTATATAAAGTTATTTAACCTTCTGAATACTGCAAGTGGTAAAAGTCATCCCATTTTATAACAATTGCATTAGCTTCACTAATTCTTAGTTTTGCCATTTTGAGCACCCTAAGGTGGGAGTTAGAATTAAGCAAGTATGACTTAAAGGTTGTAAGTGCAATTTGCTATTTTACATTTTAAATTATATGTGAAAAATCAAAAGCCTTTTGGTTTAGCTTCTCAGTTTGCCGCAAGTTTCTCATCTTTGTTGGACATCTAATACAATGATCTAGAGTGTTGTATGATTTCAATAATATATACTCTTCAAAAACAGTAGGGGAACTCTAATAAGAATTTACAATTGCCAAAATTGTAAAGTATTAGCTGTGTGAAATGGTTATATGATAATAGTGAATTAATTGGGCAAACATTACAACTGGTAGTTCAGTATTACAGTAGGTTTTATGACCACCAAAGATCTTGAAGGACAATTGGGGTCAGAAGTGAAATTTGAAAGTTGATGTTTTGTTATTTGCACACACCGCATCGCAAATTCAAACAATAAAAATGAATAAAAACAAAACAATAACAATGTTTGATCAACAGAATGAAAAAGATTGACAGAAATAATGGACTAAATCGAGAATGACACTCCAAGCACTTGTACGGGGCAACTGCGTGATGCACGTGCAAACTATGGAATGTGTTTCAGTGTGTTGATAAACAGACCTGAACGTTCTTTACTAGGATGTCTGTGGTCAAAACATATGTTCGGTCTAATAGTTGATATTAACATTAATATTTTAGGTTCCCCTACTTTTTTTGAAGAGTATAGTAGTCCAGTTAATTAAATAGAATATTAAATTATATGAAAATATTTATATTATGAATTTAAGAATTTCATGACATATAAATATAAATATGTCTGTTTAGAGAAAGGGTTTACGGGTAAAAGATTTAGGGTTGAATATTGGATCAGATATGAATAAAATGACACTGCATTCAATGTGTGTTTTTGATGATAGCCACGACTGGTACATCAAAGGCTGTGGTATTTGCTATCCTGTCTGTGGGAAAGTGCATATAAAAATCCCTTTCTGCATTAGAAAAAATGTAGTGTGTTTCATCTGATGACTACATATAGTTTGACATCCAATAGCCGATGATTAATAAATCAATGTGTTCTAGTGGTGTCGTTAAACAAAACAAACTTCTCTTTTTTTGATGATAGCCCATTGTAACCTGTAATGGCTTGATTTCTTTCTCTTTGCAGTATCAACAATAAACTGCAGCAGTACGAAGCAGCAGCCGGGGTCCTGGAATACGCCATGAAGCACCACAAAGACCTGGTTAGTACCAACCTGGGCCTCCTTTCACGAAGCAGTCATAGTGCTAAGTTAACCTTAAATGCAGACGGTAATCTTAGCACTAAGATCGCTTCGTAAAACGACGTCTGGAACCTTGGCCTGTAGTCTTAGCTTGTGTATGATCGAATTTAAAGCAGGATAGGGTTGGAGGACGCTCGGGCTGTCTATGTCGTAGAAAGGAATGGAAATCAAATTTAAAGCAGGATAGGGTTGGAGGACACTCGGGCTGTCTATGTCGTAGAAAGGAATGGAAATCAAATTTAAAGCAGGATAGGGTTGGAGGACACTCGAGCTGTCTATGTCGTAGAAAGGAATGGAAATCAAATTTAAAGCAGGATAGGGTTGGAGGACACTCGGGCTGTCTATGTCGTAGAAAGGAATGGAAATCGAATTTAAAGCAGGATAGGGTTGGAGGACGCTCGAGCTGTCTATGTCGTAGAAAGGAATGGAAATCAAATTTAAAACAGGATAGGGTTGGAGGACGCTCGAGCTGTCTATGTCGTAGAAAGGAATGGAAATCAAATTTAAAGCAGGATAGGGTTGGAGGACACTCGAGCTATGTCGTAGAAAGGAATGGAAATCAAATTTAAAGCAGGATAGGGTTGGAGGACACTCGGGCTGTCTATGTCGTAGAAAGGAATGGAAATCGAATTTAAAGCAGGATAGGGTTGGAGGACACTCGGGGCTGTCTATGTCGTAGAAAGGAATGGAAATCAAATTTAAAGCAGGATAGGGTTGGAGGACGCTCGAGCTGTCTATGTCGTAGAAAGGAATGGAAATCTAGGGTTGGAGGACACTCGAGCTGTCTATGTCGTAGAAAGGAATGGAAATCTAGGGTTGGAGGACACTCGAGCTGTCTATGTCGTAGAAAGGAATGGAAATCTAGGGTTGGAGGACACTCGAGCTGTCTATGTCGTAGAAAGGAATGGAAATCTAGGGTTGGAGGACGCTCGGGCTGTCTATGTCGTAGAAAGGAATGGAAATCTAGGGTTGGAGGACACTCGGGCTGTCTATGTCGTAGAAAGGAATGGAAATCTAGGGTTGGAGGACACTCGGGCTGTCTATGTCGTAGAAAGGAATGGAAATCTAGGGTTGGAGGACACTCGGGCTGTCTATGTCGTAGAAAGGAATGGAAATCTAGGGTTGGAGGACACTCGGGCTGTCTATGTCGTAGAAAGGAATGGAAATCTAGGGTTGGAGGACACTCGGGCTGTCTATGTCGTAGAAAGGAATGGAAATCTAGGGTTGGAGGACACTCGGGCTGTCTATGTCGTAGAAAGGAATGGAAATCTAGGGTTGGAGGACACTCGGGCTGTCTATGTCATAGAAAGGAATGGAAATCTAGGGTTGGAGGACACTCGGGCTGTCTATGTCGTAGAAAGGAATGGAAATCTAGGGTTGGAGGACACTCGGGCTGTCTATGTCGTAGAAAGGAATGGAAATCTAGGGTTGGAGGACACTCGGGCTGTCTATGTCGTAGAAAGGAATGGAAATCTAGGGTTGGAGGACACTCGGGCTGTCTATGTCGTAGAAAGGAATGGAAATCTAGGGTTGGAGGACACTCGGGCTGTCTATGTCGTAGAAAGGAATGGAAATCTAGGGTTGGAGGACACTCGGGCTGTCTATGTCGTAGAAAGGAATGGAAATCAAATTTGTTCACACCTCGTCATTTAAAGGGACATACCCTAGTTTTTAAACACTACAGCATATTTTTCACTATTAGAGCCGTTTATGATCACTGAAATCAAACATTACTGATATTTTATTCTTTAGATTTATCCATTTCCGTACAACCAAAGTGTTTCTGGTTATCCTGGTGTTCCTAATAACACAAAATGCATTTTTTTCTTCATATTTTAAAAAATTCACGTGCCTCTGAGAAGTAACTGTTATGGAGTCGCGGTTTAATCTATTTTTAAGGGTATTTCAATGTCACAGACTCTTATTTCACACTGTTGTATCCAAATGTGTTACAGGTTTATAAATTAACCAAACTTAGTGTCCATTTTTATAGGTTGAAACTAGAGTCTAGGTGAAAATTATGCCTTAGAGTTTAAAAAATAGGGTCAGTCCCTTTAAGGTTTGCTGTCACTCTGGCTGTCCATCCCTCCCCCTGAGACTAACATCAAGGAGAGTAACCTTTAGCTTCCCTTAACATGTGATTAAAAAATATAAGTATTACAAAAGGATTACACATCAATGCTCAATGTGTTAATATTTTAAGTGGCTGCCACATCACTAGGCCGTCTCTTGTATACTGTGAATTCCTTTAACTTAAGTGGCTGCCACATCACTAGGCCGTCTCTTGTATACTGTGAATTCCTTTATCTTAAGTGGCTGCCACATCACTAGGCCGTCTCTTGTATACTGTGAATTCCTTTATCTTAAGTGGCTGCCACCTCACTAGGCCGTCTCTTGTATACTGTTAATTCCTTTATCTTAAGTGGCTGCCACATCACTAGGCCGTCTCTTGTATACTGTGAATTCCTTTATCTTAAGTGGCTGCCACCTCACTAGGCCGTCTCTTGTATACTGTTAATTCCTTTATCTTAAGTGGCTGCCACATCACTAGGCCGTCTCTACCACATCACTAGGCCGTCTCTTGTATACTGTGAATTCCTTTATCTTAAGTGGCTGCCACATCACTAGGCCGTCTCTTGTATACTGTGAATTCCTTTATCTTAAGTGGCTGCCACATCACTAGGCCGTCTCTTGTATACTGTGAATTCCTTTATTTTAAGTGGCTGCCACATCACTAGGCCGTCTCTTGTATACTGTGAATTCCTTTATCTTAAGTGGCTGCCACATCACTAGGCCGTCTCTTGTATACTGTGAATTCCTTTATCTTAAGTGGCTGCCACATCACTAGGCCGTCTCTTGTATACTGTGAATTCCTTTATTTCAAGTGGCTGCCACATCACTAGGCCGTCTCTTGTATACTGTGAATTCCTTTATTTTAAGTGGCTGCCACATCACTAGGCCGACTCTTGTATACTGTGAATTCCTTTATTTTCGGGAAAGTAACTTTTTGTGGTTTTGCTACAAACATTTTGTTGGGTACTTAAGTTAGTGGATTGAAAAGGTAATATCGTTAATTATTACCCATATGATTATAAATATCTTGTTATATATCAAAGTGATACGTCCCACTAGAATGCCAAGTGAGATGTAATACTTTTGACGTCACATGATGATGTCATCAATTGGCATACGACCTTACAGGAACGTCAGCGAAACGAGATGAGTGGTATAAATTAAGATTGATTATGGGTAATAAGTGGGATATTAAATTCGCTACCATTTTGTATCATGTTTATGTCCCTCATGAAATAATTTTTATTGTCACTCGCTAAAGCTTGTGACAACTGAAAAATTATTTCACTCAAGGACATAAACATGATACGAAATGGAAGCTTGTTTAATATCCTATAATTCTTATTATATGTATAGATATATTATATATTTTTGTTGTTGTTGTTGTGTTCCTAAATTTCATTAACTGCACAAGTCTAAAAATGTTACAGAAATTAGACTGCCACAAACAAAAGTGATTTCACAGTATATACATTTCAAGACCTTCCTAATTTTCCATATTTTTGTTTGTCCATTATCATTTCGAAGTTCATTTCTAAAATGATGCCATTGTGTATTGTAGAAGATCCAGGAGAACTGGTATGAGAAGCTGCACGAGTGGGACAAGGCTCTGACCGCGTATGAGGCCAAGCAGGAGCTGAACCCCGACGACGTCAGTCTCACGCTCGGCAGGATGAGGTGTCTCGAGGCGCTGGGAGAATGGTAATTGTTACCAGTATGCAGAGAAAAATTTGGCTAATTTATTTCCTTAGGGAGAAGATTGGCCTACATAACATATTCCGTGATATAAAACAAACTATTTCTCATTCAATGGTGATGTCAAGGTATTCATGACCTGTCGATTCTATTTAAGACATTTCTCATTCAATGGTGATGTCAAGGTATTCATGACCTGTCGATTCTATTGCAGACATTTCTCATTCAATGGTGATGTCATGGTATTCATGACCTGTCGATTCTATTGCAGACATTTCTCATTCAATGGTGATGTCATGGTATTCATGACCTGTCGATTCTATTGCAGACATTTCTCATTCAATGGTGATGTCAAGGTATTCATGACCTGTCAATTCTATTGCAGACATTTCTCATTCAATGGTGATGTCAAGGTATTCATGGCCTGTCGATTCTATTGCAGACATTTCTCATTCAATGGTGATGTGAAGGTATTCATGACCTGTTGATTCTATTGCAGAGATTTCTCATTCAATGGTGATGTCAAGGTATTCATGACCTGTCAGTTCTATTGCAGACATTTCTCATTCAATGGTGATGTCAAGGTATTCATGACCTGTCAGTTCTGTTGCAGACATTTCCTGAAACTATCTTTCATTTTGTTTAAGTACAGTCCACAAGTGAATTTTTTTAATTTATTAAATATGTATTTAAATCTGTTGCTTAATTGTTACCTTTCTAACTATATATACATTTATATCTCTAGTTTCTTATATGTTATTTGAGGGGTCAGCTGCACGCTCTAGCGTGTGAGAAATGGCCGACAGCGAGTGACGAGATTCGCAGCAAAATGGCGAGAATGGCATCAGCGGCAGCCTGGGGTCTTGGTATGTTTTTTTCTTATTTTTGTTTTGGGGGGAATTTGGGATCACTGGTTGGGTGGTGACAAAAATCACCTCTTATTGATAAAATTTAACATAATATTTGGTCTCTGGGACAATATGTTTGAGATTTGTAACATGTATTTTAATTTGCAGCAAGCTTTGAAGACAATTGATGTAGATCAATTGTAGAGTGTTAGTTTGGCATGGGATGGAGTGCCTGCCTGAGGATGGGTGGGTCGTAGGATCAAATAACCTTGGCAGAACCATTATTTTGTCATGTCTCAACCAGTGTCCCATGACTGGCATATCAAAATGTGTGCTGTCCTGTCTGTGGGAAAGTGCATTTAAAGATCACATGATGCTAATGGGGGAAAATGTAGTGGATTTCTTGTGAATGTAGTGGATTTCTTGTGAATACTACCTGTCACAATTACCAAATGTTTGAAGCCCAGTATCTGATGATTAATGTGCTCTAGTGGTGTCATTAAACAAAAACCAGAAAAATGTAAGAAAAAGAAATGCCCCAGAAACATTATTCTTGTGACCAACTGTGGAACTAGCCAAGTTAGACACCAGTTAGCCATGGTCTGAAATGTGCTGATGTGTTCTTTAACAAACATTCCTTTCCTTTGCAATTTTTGACATAAATTTACTGATTTGTCATTTGAAAGTTTTATGGATTTATCCAGAAATTCAATTTTTATCTAAAATATACACCATATTCTCCATACAAAACGTAAGGTATGGTTTTGGGCTCATACTTTACATACATTCTGAATGGGCGTCGTCATTTTAGACCATTGTGCAATCCTAACCCTGGGGCTAATCTTAGTGTCCAGTCACCAATTTAAAATATTTTAGATTTTTTGTTTTGTAACCCACTTTGATTTCTCTCCTACATCGACAGGCCAGTGGGACAGCATTGAGGAGTACATGTGTCTGATATCGCGCACCAGCTACGACGGCGCGTTCTACCGCGCGGTGTTTGCCCTGCACTCTGAGAATTTCCCCATGGCCCAGCAGTGCATCGACAAGGCTCGCGACATCCTCGACACTGAGCTCACCGCGATGGCGGGGGAGAGCTATAACAGGGCTTATGGCGTGAGTACTCACATTTGACATTTAACACGATGGCGGGGGAGAGCTATAACAGGGCTTATGGCGTGAGTACTCACATTTGACATTTAACACGATGACGGGGGAGAGCTGTGATGGCTTATGGCGTGAGTACTCACATTTGACATTTAACACGATGGCGGGGGAGAGCTGTGATGGCTTATGGCGTGAGTACTCACATTTGACATTTAACACGATGGCGGGGGAGAGCTATAACAGGGCTTATGGCGTGAGTACTCACATTTGACATTTAACACGATGACGGGGGAGAGCTGTGATGGCTTATGGCGTGAGTACTCACATTTGACATTTAACACGATGGCGGGGGAGAGCTATAACAGGGCTTATGGCGTGAGTACTCACATTTGACATTTAACACGATGACGGGGGAGAGCTGTGATGGCTTATGGCGTGAGTACTCACATTTGACATTTAACACGATGGCGGGGAGAGCTATAACAGGGCTTACGGCACGAGTACTCACATTTGACATTTAACACGATGGCGGGGGAGAGCTGTAACGGGGCTTACGGCGTAAGTACTCACATTTGACATTTAACACGATGGCGGGGGAGAGCTATAACAGGGCTTACGGCACGAGTACTCACATTTGACATTTAACACGATGGCGGGGGAGAGCTGTAACGGGGCTTACGGCGTGAGTACTCACATTTGACATTTAACACGATGGCGGGGAGAGCTATAACAGGGCTTACGGCACGAGTACTCACATTTGACATTTAACACGATGG
Source organism: Gigantopelta aegis (assembly GCF_016097555.1). Classification (NCBI taxonomy): domain Eukaryota; kingdom Metazoa; phylum Mollusca; class Gastropoda; order Neomphalida; family Peltospiridae; genus Gigantopelta; species Gigantopelta aegis. The sequence goes on along the minus strand of NC_054713.1, from coordinate 3,521,148 downwards.
CGGGGGAGAGCTGTAACGGGGCTTACGGCGTGAGTACTCACATTTGACATTTAACACGATGGCGGGGGAGAGCTATAACAGGGGGCGTGAGTACTCACATTTGACATTTAACACGATGGCGGGGGAGAGCTATAACAGGGCTTATGGCGTGAGTACTCACATTTGACATTTAACACGATGGCGGGGGAGAGCTATAACAGGGCTTATGGCGTGAGTACTCACATTTGACATTTAACACGATGGCGGGGGAGAGCTATAACAGGGCTTATGGCGTGAGTACTCACATTTGACATTTAAGGGCTTACGATGACATTTAACACGGGGGAGAGCTGTGATGGCTTATGGCGTGAGTACTCACATTTAACACGATGGCGGGGAGAGCTATAACAGGGCTTACGGCACGAGTACTCACATTTGACATTTAACACGATGGCGGGGGAGAGCTGTAACGGGGCTTACGGCACGAGTACTCACATTTGACATTTAACACGATGGCGGGGGAGAGCTGTAACGGGGCTTACGGCGTGAGTACTCACATTTGACATTTAACACGATGGCGGGGGAGAGCTGTAACGGGCTTACGGCACGAGTACTCACATTTGACATTTAACACGATGGCGGGGGAGAGCTGTAACGGGGCTTACGGCGTGAGTACTCACATTTGACATTTAACACGATGGCGGGGGAGAGCTGTAACGGGGCTTACGGTGTGAGTACTCACATTTGACATTTAACACGATGGCGGGGGAGAGCTGTAACGGGGCTTACGGCGTGAGTACTCACATTTGACATTTAACACGATGGCGGGGGAGAGCTGTAACGGGGCTTACGGCGTGAGTACTCACATTTGACATTTAACACGATGGCGGGGGAGAGCTGTAACGGGGCTTACGGCACGAGTACTCACATTTGACATTTAACACGATGGCGGGGGAGAGCTGTAACGGGGCTTACGGCGTGAGTACTCACATTTGACATTTAACACGATGGCGGGGGAGAGCTGTAACGGGGCTTACGGCGTGAGTACTCACATTTGACATTTAACACGATGGCGGGGGAGAGCTGTAACGGGGCTTACGGGAGTACTCACATTTGACATTTAACACGATGGCGGGGGAGAGCTGTAACGGGGCTTACGGCACGAGTACTCACATTTGACATTTAACACGATGGCGGGGGAGAGCTGTAACGGGGCTTACGGCGTGAGTACTCACATTTGACATTTAGCACGATGGCGGGGGAGAGCTGTAACGGGGCTTACGGCGTGAGTACTCACATTTGACATTTAACACGATGGCGGGGGAGAGCTGTAACGGGGCTTACGGCGTGAGTACTCACATTTGACATTTAACACGATGGCGGGGGAGAGCTGTAACGGGGCTTACGGCACGAGTACTCACATTTGACATTTAACACGATGGCGGGGGAGAGCTATAACAGGGCTTATGGCGTGAGTACTCACATTTGACATTTAACACGATGGCGGGGGAGAGCTGTAACGGGGCTTACGGCGAGTACTCACATTTGACATTTAACACGATGGCGGGGGAGAGCTGTAACGGGGCTTACGGCGTGAGTACTCACATTTGACATTTAACACGATGGCGGGGAGAGCTATAACAGGGCTTACGGCACGAGTACTCACATTTGACATTTAACACGATGGCGGGGGAGAGCTGTAAAGGGGCTTACGGCGTGAGTACTCACATTTGACATTTAACACCATGGCGGGGGAGAGCTGTAACGGGGCTTACGGCGTGAGTACTCACATTTGACATTTAACACGATGGCGGGGGAGAGCTGTAACGGGGCTTACGGCGTGAGTACTCACATTTGACATTTAACACGATGGCGGGGGAGAGCTGTAACGGGGCTTACGGCGTGAGTACTCACATTTGACATTTCACAGTCTGGTATTCCTGAATCTTAAATGGGATATGGGCATGTTAATAGATTACAGGACCAGGATTAGCATTATGTTGTTAGACAAATATACTTTATAGGTAGCACTGTAGCATCTAGGGGACAGGATGTAGCCCAGTGGTAAAGTGCTCGCTTGATGCGCGGTCAGTTTAGGATCGATTCCCGTTGGTGGACCCATCCCCATTGGTGGACCCATTGGGCTATTTCTTGTTCCAACCAGTGCACCACGACTGTTATATCAAAGGCTGTGGTATGTACTATCCTGTCTGTGGGATGGTGCATATAAAAGATCCCTTGCTGCTAATCGAAAAGAGTAGCCCATGAAGTGGCAACAGGGGATTTCCTCTCTCTGTATATCTGTGTGGTCCTTAACCATATGTCTGACGTCATATCATAGTAAATAAATGTGTTGAGTGTGTTGTTAAATAAAACATTTCCTTCTTCCTTCTTTTTGTAGCATCTAAGCAGGTGACATTATAAAGTGCTATGATGGGATAGTTATGATGGCGTCAGTACCCACATTTGCCATATTACACTGATTAGAATTATATTGTTAATATATTTCATAAGTAGCACACGCGTTATAACAGAACATATACTCACATTTGCAGGAAACATTTCGTTCTGTATCAGGTCGCAGTTCTCTGACATCTGGCTGTATTATTTTGATGTTTATTATGCAATATAACAATCCACCCATTTTATACCAGACTCAACTTTTTTGCCTTAACAGGGCAGCCTTTTCAAAGCAATATAATGGAAGGTGATTTTAGAAAACTATTTTCAATAGTTTAGGTGTCACTGAATGAATATTAATTTTGTCATAACTGTTGATTAACCAATGTCCTGTGGTGTTGTTAAACCACAACATTCCTTTCTTCTGCTGCAGGCGATGGTGAATGTGCAGATGTTGTCCGAGCTAGAGGAGATCATCCAGTACAAGCTGGTTCCCGAGAGACAGGAGGCCATCAAAGTGATGTGGTGGCAGAGACTTCAGGTACGTTTATTAAGGGTGGTGGGAGAGACAGGAGGTCATCAAAGTGATGTGGTGGCAGAGACTTAAGGTACATGTATTAAGGGTGGTGGGAGAGACAGGAGGCCATCAGAGTGATGTGGTGGCTGAGACTTAAGGTACATGTATTAAGGGTGGTGGGAGAGACAGGAGGCCATCAAAGTGATGTGGTGGCAGAGATTTAAGGTACGTGTATTAAGTGTTGTGGGAGAGACAGGAGGCCATCAAAGTGATGTGGTGGCAGAGACTTAAGGTACGTGTATTAAGGGTGGTGGGAGAGACAGGAGGCCATCAAAGTGATGTGGTGGCAGAGACTTAAGGTACGTTTATTAAGTGTGGTGGGAGAGACAGGAGGCCATCAAAGTGATGTGGTGGCAGAGACTTAAGGTACGTTTATTAAGTGTTGTGGGAGAGACAGGAGGCCATCAAAGTGATGTGGTGGCAGAGACTCAAGGTATGTTTATTAAGGGTGGTGGGAGAGACTTAAGGTACGTTTACTAAGTGTGGTGGGAGAGACAGGAGGCCATCAAAGTGATGTGATGGCGGAGATTTAAGGTACGTTTATTAAGTGTTGTGGGAGAGATAGGAGGCCATCAAAGTGATGTGGTGGCGGAGATTTAAGGTACGTTTATTAAGGGTGGTGGGAGAGACAGGAGGCCATCAAAGTGATGTGGTGGCAGAGACTCAAGGTACGTTTATTAAGGGTGGTGGGAGAGACAGGAGGCCATCAAAGTGATGTGGTGGCGGAGATTTAAGGTACGTTTATTAAGGGTGGTGGGAGAGACAGGAGGCCATCAAAGTGATGTGGTGGCAGAGACTCAAGGTACGTTTATTAAGGGTGGTGGGAGAGACAGGAGGCCATCAGAGTGATGTGGTGGCAGAGATTTAAGGTACGTTTATTAAGTGGTGGGAGAGTTAAGGTACGTTTATTAAGTGTGGTGACAGAGACTTACGGTACATTTATTAAGTGTGGTGGGAGAGACTTAAGGTACGTTTATTAAGTGTGGTGGGAGAGACTTACGGTACATTTATTAAGTGTGGTGGGAGAGACTTAAGGTACGTTTATTAAGTGTGGTGGCAGAGACTTACGGTACATTTATTAAGTGTGGTGGGAGAGACTTAAGGTACATTTATTAAGTGTGGTGGGAGAGACTTACGGTACACTTATTAAGTGTGGTGGGAGAGACTTAAGGTACATTTATTAAGTGTGGTGGGAGAGACTTAAGGTACATTTATTAAGTGGTGGGAGAGTTAAGGTACGTTTATTAAGTGTGGTGGCAGAGACTTACGGTACATTTATTAAGTGTGGTGGGAGAGACTTAAGGTACGTTTATTAAGTGTGGTGGCAGAGACTTACGGTACATTTATTAAGTGTGGTGGGAGAGACTTAAGGTACGTTTATTAAGTGTGGTGGCAGAGACTTACAGTACATTTATTAAGTGTGGTGGGAGAGACTTAAGGTACATTTATTAAGTGTGGTGGGAGAGACTTAAGGTACATTTATTAAGTGGTGGGAGAGTTAAGGTACGTTTATTAAGTGTGGTGGCAGAGACTTACGGTACATTTATTAAGTGTGGTGGGAGAGACTTAAGGTACGTTTATTAAGTGTGGTGGGAGAGACTTATGGTACATTTATTAAGTGTGGTGGGAGAGACTTAAGGTACATTTATTAAGTGTGGTGGCAGAGACTTACGGTACATTTATTAAGTGTGGTGGGAGAGACTTAAGGTACGTTTATTAAGTGTGGTGGCAGAGACTTACGGTACATTTATTAAGTGTGGTGGGAGAGACTTAAGGTACGTTTATTAAGTGTGGTGGGAGAGACTTCAGGTACGTTTATTAAGTGTGGTGACAGAGACTTGAGGTGTGTTTATTAAGTGTGGTTTCAGAGACTTAAGGTACGTTTATTAAGTGGTGGGAGAGTTAAGGTACGTTTATTAAGTGTGGTGGCAGAGACTTACGGTACATTTATTAAGTGTGGTGGGAGAGACTTAAGGTACATTTATTAAGTGTGGTGGGAGAGACTTACGGTACACTTATTAAGTGTGGTGGGAGAGACTTAAGGTACATTTATTAAGTGTGGTGGGAGAGACTTACGGTCCATTTATTAAGTGGTGGGAGAGTTAAGGTACGTTTATTAAGTGTGGTGGCAGAGACTTACGGTACATTTATTAAGTGTGGTGGGAGAGACTTAAGGTACGTTTATTAAGTGTGGTGGCAGAGACTTACGGTACATTTATTAAGTGTGGTGGGAGAGACTTAAGGTACGTTTATTAAGTGTGGTGGCAGAGACTTACAGTACATTTATTAAGTGTGGTGGGAGAGACTTACGGTACACTTATTAAGTGTGGTGGGAGAGACTTAAGGTACATTTATTAAGTGTGGTGGGAGAGACTTAAGGTACATTTATTAAGTGGTGGGAGAGTTAAGGTACGTTTATTAAGTGTGGTGGCAGAGACTTACGGTACATTTATTAAGTGTGGTGGGAGAGACTTAAGGTACGTTTATTAAGTGTGGTGGGAGAGACTTATGGTACATTTATTAAGTGTGGTGGGAGAGACTTAAGGTACATTTATTAAGTGTGGTGGCAGAGACTTATGGTACATTTATTAAGTGTGGTGGGAGAGACTTAAGGTACATTTATTAAGTGTGGTGGCAGAGACTTACGGTACATTTATTAAGTGTGGTGGGAGAGACTTAAGGTACGTTTATTAAGTGTGGTGGCAGAGACTTACGGTACATTTATTAAGTGTGGTGGGAGAGACTTAAGGTACGTTTATTAAGTGTGGTGGGAGAGACTTCAGGTACGTTTATTAAGTGTGGTGACAGAGACTTGAGGTGTGTTTATTAAGTGTGGTTTCAGAGACTTAAGGTACGTTTATTAAGTGGTGGGAGAGTTAAGGTACGTTTATTAAGTGTGGTGGCAGAGACTTACGGTACATTTATTAAGTGTGGTGGGAGAGACTTAAGGTACGTTTATTAAGTGTGGTGGCAGAGACTTAAGGTGTGTTTATTAAGTGTGGTGGGAGAGACTTAAGGTGTGTTTATTAAGTGTGGTGGGAGAGACTTAAGGTATGTTTATTAAGTGTGGTGGGAGAGACTTAAGGTATGTTTATTCACCCTTTAGTCGGTATGGGGTAATTATGACCTTGCGTTCAGTTGATTAATATTGCATAATTCACTAAAAATTGCTGTACATAAAAAACTGTATAAATATACGTTACATTTTTAAAAGAAATATCAAAAATACCTTTACAAAACTTGATATTCTTGGTATATACATGGCACTGACTAGTTGTGGTAAGCTTGGAAGCATTTTTTTCGGCACAGTCCAACACCACAGTAATGGCACCAAGTTCTGATCCTTGTACCCTTATAACCACCATCTCTAGCCTTGGCACAAACAACACACATTTTCCTTTTCTTGTCAGGAATTGTGTTACAAAAGTGTCTGGCACTGAATCTGGCCAAATGATCACCCATACTTGGCCTGCCTGCTCGTTTACGTGGCTCTTGGTAACCAATTACACTGACCAAGAACTCGTAATGTGTCATCGGTTTGTCAACATTTAGAATTTTGTTTGTATAATACATATGCATTTTTAACTGTTCTGTCAAGCAGATGGAAGAATATTTTTTTCCAGCATTTCACTGATCTCCATTCTGCTGAATAGGTGTCGGTCATTTGATCAGCAATGTCAACTCCACCCATTCCGGCATTGTACTCCACGACAACACATGGGACAGTTTTTATGGACTTGTCATACCTCTCTTTTTGCACTGTTTTTGCAGAAGCATGTGTCGATAACATGCAAACTTGTTTTCTATCCATCCAGGATATACACAACAGCTGTCCATTGCGCACAGCAACAATATCACCCTTGACTTTCAGTTGCTTTTTGATAGAGTCGGGGTAAACCTTTACGATTACCACGGACAGTTCCCGTAACATAGATTTGATACTCTAACATTTCCTTGCACAGAGGAATGCTTGTATAGTAATTGTCCACCACCAGATGGTGATGTTTGCCATGATGGCTTTGTAACAATTTGTTACAAACATCAAATGGTTGTCCTTTGTTGGACACTTTGAGATATGATGTGTGGTATATTGTATTATGGATATACCCGGTTTCGGAGTTAGCTAGATGGTATTCCTTGGGTCCCCACTGGTGGTGTTTTTTAATACGAATATAATTGACTAGACAATGGATTCATCAATGGAAATGGTTTTTGATAGGTTGTATGCACTTTGCCAACGAGCAGTCAAATGATCTAGCACTTTACGAAATTTGTATTGTGGATCATAATTTGGGCTTTTACGATTTGGTTCACTGGTACTATCAGATGCATGAATAAATCTCAAAATCAGATTGAATGTGTCTGCTTTCATAGTTTTTCGAAACACGGGGACATCCGGAGAGAAATGCTTCATATCAAAGTATGATTTCAGTTTTGGCATTTTGATTAGACCCATATTTAGACACAGTCCAATGAAGGCCCGTAGTTTTTCAACATTTAGTGGCTGCCATAACAACATTTTTGAAAACTCTGGCAACACACCAGCTTTTGCTAAGTTCCACATGTAATAGTTATTAGTCTCAGTGACAATAGCATCCCATAATGATGGCCCATCACCTGAACCAGGAACTGGTTCAAAAAAATTATCAAAGTAGGACACTGGGCTTGCAACAGTGGTGTTCCATGTTGGCCCAGACGGGGATACAAATTGATGCAAAACGGATCTTGTCTGTTTGAAAGTTATGAATATTACACCAAGTATCCTTTTCAGTTGGCAAATGCACTGATGTATCAGGTTCAGGCAATACAGATTCACTGTTTGGTTCATTTCTCAAATTATTCAATTCACTTCAGGGTTCAGAAACATTTTCATCAGTTCCACTATCATTCCCCTGATCATCAGAATACTGATACTCACATTAATCGATGTCACTACAACTTACTGAGGCATTATCACTCTCACTGTGATATAATAATTCAGTTACCTCCGCTAAATTGAACAAACGCCTGTTTCTCGCACTGCGGCGAACTTCGCTTGTTGCCATGTTTTCAATCACCTTAACCGTAGTTCACTAAAATGAGTGACTGGTATTGTAATCGCTGTAGAATAAACAAGTCAAGCTGACATCCTATAGCTAAAACATTACTTAAAAGGCAGACACCAGTGCCAGTCTATTTTTCTAATGGTGCATTGTTTACAGGTCGTACAAACCGATCACGTGATAAAACAACATTTATGTCGTTACACCGTCCAACCGATAAACAACATTTTTGTCGTTGCTCCGACCAAAGGGTTAAGTGGTGGGAGAGACTTAAGGTACATTTATTAAGTGTGGTGGCAGAGACTTAAGGTACATTTATTAAGTGTGGTGGGAGAGACTTAAGGTACATTTATTAAGTGGTGGGAGAGTTAAGGTACATTTATTAAGTGTGGTGGCAGAGACTTAAGGTACATTTATTAAGTGTGGTGGGAGAGACTTAAGGTACATTTATTAAGTGTGGTGGGAGAGACTTACGGTACATTTATTAAGTGGTGGGAGAGTTAAGGTACATTTATTAAGTGTGGTGGGAGAGACTTAAGGTACATTTATTAAGTGTGGTGGGAGAGACTTAAGGTACATTTATTAAGTGGTGGGAGAGTTAAGGTACATTTATTAAGTGTGGTGGCAGAGACTTAAGGTACATTTATTAAGTGTGGTGGGAGAGACTTAAGGTACATTTATTAAGTGTGGTGGGAGAGACTTAAGGTACATTTATTAAGTGTGGTGGGAGAGACTTACGGTACATTTATTAAGTGTGGTGGGAGAGACTTAAGGTACATTTATTAAATGTGGTGGCAGAGACTTACGGTACATTTATTAAGTGTGGTGGCAGAGACTTAAGGTACATTTAGTAAATGTGGTGGGAGAGACTTAAGGATGTTTTCTCTTGGTAAATTCTTATAATTTCATTGTCTGTTTTAAGAGGGATATTTTTCTCTTGTTAATGTAGCCCAGTGGTAAAGCGTTCGCTTGATGTGCTATCGGTTTGGGATCAATCCCCATCGGTAGGCCCATTGGGCTATTTCTCGTTACTGCCAGTACACCACGACTGGTATATCAAAGACCGTGATATGTGCTATCCTCTCTGTGGGGTGGTGCATATAAAAGATCTCTTGCTGCATTAAGAAAAATGTAGGGGTTTCCTCTGATGACTACATGTGAGAATTACCAAATGTTTGACATTCAACAGCCAATGATTAAACAATCAATGTGCTCTAGTGGTGTCGTTAAACAAAACTAACTTTTCTATTTTTCTCTTGTTAAATTCTGATATTTCATGGATGGATGGATGTTTAACGACACCCCAGCACAAAAATAGAGATCAAACAAGGTAAGTACATCAGTATGATTATGTCCATTTAAAATAGAGATCAAACAAGGTAAGTACATCAGTATGATTATGTCCATTTAAAATAGAGATCAAACAAGGTAAGTACATCAGTATGATTATGTCCATTTAAAATAGAGATCAAACAAGGTAAGTACATCAGTATGATTATGTCCATTTAAAATAAAACAAATTATAATTAACAGGGAGGTTTTCTCTTGTGAGATTTGTATAATTTTATTGTTTTTGTTTCAACAGGGATGCCAGAGGGTGGTGGAAGACTGGCAGAAAATTCTTCAGGTTCGATCGCTGGTTATCTCCCCTACCGACGACATGACCACTTGGTTAAAATACGCAAGTCTTTGTCGCAAAAGTGGACGATTGGTAAGAATACTTAGCAGATTATTGTGAGACTCATAGTTAAACATTATGCTGGTGTATTGACAACTATCCATTTCATTTCCATTAAAAATTAAGTATTCCTTTCCAAGGTGATAACAATTGATGACGTAGATTAAAATCGGCTGTTTCTCTAACAGTACTCCTTTTCCCATGTGACAGAGTTACAGGTAAATCTAGATCAGCTGTCCTGGGGCGAGACGTAGCCCAGTGGTATAGCGCTCGCTCGATGCGCGGTCGGTCTGGGATCGATCCCCGTCGGTGGGCCCAATGGGCTATTTTTCATTCCAGCCAGTGCACCATGACTGGTGTATCAAAGGCCATGGTATGTACTACCCTGTCTGTGGGATGGTGCATATAAAAGATCCCTTTCTGCTAATCGAAAAGAGTAGTCCATGAAGTGGCGACAGCAGGTTTCCTCTCAATATCTCTGTGGTCCTTAACCACATGTCTGATGCCATATAACTGTAAATAAAATGTGTTGAGTGCATCGTTAAATAAAACATTTCCTTCCTTCCACTAGAGTTTATTGTTTAATTAGTCATCTACTATTGGATGTCAAACTTCATTATCGAAACACATCCAAAGTAAACCTACATTTCAGCTAGGGATCTTTTAATGTACTTTTCCATAGACAGGACACCACACCACAGCATTTGATATGCCAGTTATACATTTATTGTATAGAGTTTTTATGAGTTTTTTCAATGTGTATCACCTCCCTCTATTATAGTTATAATGATTTGTATTTTTCAGGCGCTGTCTCATATTATAGAATAGAGAGTTTTCATGTTTTGTTTTCTGTTGGGTATCACCTCCCTCTATTATAGTTACAATGATTTGTATTTTCTAGGCGCTGTCTCATATTATAGAATAGAGAGTTTTCATGTTTTGTTTTCTGTTGGGTATCACCTCCCTTATTATAGTTATAATGGTTTGTATTTTCTAGGCGCTGTCTCATATTATAGAATAGAGAGTTTTCATGTTTTGTTTTCTGTTGGGTATCACCTCCCTCTATTATAGTTATAATAGTTTGTATTTTTCAGGCGCTGTCTCATATTATAGAATAGAGAGTTTTCATGTTTTGTTTTCTGTTGGGTATCACCTCCCTGTATTATAGTTACAATGATTTGTATTTTTCAGGCGCTGTCTCATATTATAGAATAGAGAGTTTTCATGTTTTGTTTTCTGTTGGGTATCACCTCCCTGTATTATAGTTACAATGGTTTGTATTTTCTAGGCGCTGTCTCATATTATAGAATAGAGAGTTTTCATGTTTTGTTTTCTGTTGGGTATCACCTCCCTGTATTATAGTTACAATGATTTGTATTTTCCAGGCGCTGTCTCATATTATAGAATAGAGAGTTTTCATGTTTTGTTTTCTGTTGGGTATCACCTCCCTGTATTATAGTTACAATGATTTGTATTTTCTAGGCGCTGTCTCATATTATAGAATAGAGAGTTTTCATGTTTTGTTTTCTGTTGGGTATCACCTCCCTGTATTATAGTTACAATGATTTGTATTTTTCAGGCGCTGTCTCATATTATAGAATAGAGAGTTTTCATGTTTTGTTTTCTGTTGGGTATCACCTCCCTCTATTATAGTTATAATGGTTTGTATTTTCTAGGCGCTGTCTCATATTATAGAATAGAGAGTTTTCATGTTTTGTTTTCTGTTGGGTATCACCTCCCTGTATTATAGTTATAATGATTTGTATTTTCTAGGCGCTGTCTCATATCATAGAATAGAGAGTTTTCATGTTTTGTTTTCTGTTGGGTATCACCTCCCTCTATTATAGTTACAATGATTTGTATTTTCTAGGCGCTGTCTCATATTATAGAATAGAGAGTTTTCATGTTTTGTTTTCTGTTGGGTATCACCTCCCTGTATTATAGTTAAATGATTTGTATTTTCTAGGCGCTGTCTCATATTATAGAATAGAGAGTTTTCATGTTTTGTTTTCTGTTGGGTATCACCTCCCTCTATTATAGTTATAATGGTTTGTATTTTCTAGGCGCTGTCTCATATGATAGAATAGAGAGTTTTCATGTTTTGTTTTCTGTTGGGTATCACCTCCCTGTATTATAGTTATAATGATTTGTATTTTCTAGGCGCTGTCTCATATCATAGAATAGAGAGTTTTCATGTTTTGTTTTCTGTTGGGTATCACCTCCCTCTATTATAGTTACAATGATTTGTATTTTCTAGGCGCTGTCTCATATCATAGAATAGAGAGTTTTCATGTTTTGTTTTCTGTTGGGTATCACCTCCCTGTATTATAGTTACAATGATTTGTATTTTTCAGGCGCTGTCTCATATTATAGAATAGAGAGTTTTCATGTTTTGTTTTCTGTTGGGTATCACCTCCCTGTATTATAGTTATAATGGTTTGTATTTTCTAGGCGCTGTCTCATATTATAGAATAGAGAGTTTTCATGTTTTGTTTTCTGTTGGGTATCACCTCCCTGTATTATAGTTATAATGATTTGTATTTTCTAGGCGCTGTCTCATATTATAGAATAGAGAGTTTTCATGTTTTGTTTTCTGTTGGGTATCACCTCCCTGTATTATAGTTATAATGATTTGTATTTTCTAGGCACTGTCTCATATTATAGAATAGAGAGTTTTCATGTTTTGTTTTCTGTTGGGTATCACCTCCCTCTATTATAGTTACAATGATTTGTATTTTTCAGGCGCTGTCTCATATTATAGAATAGAGAGTTTTCATGTTTTGTTTTCTGTTGGGTATCACCTCCCTGTATTATAGTTACAATGATTTGTATTTTTCAGGCGCTGTCTCATATTATAGAATAGAGAGTTTTCATGTTTTGTTTTCTGTTGGGTATCACCTCCCTCTATTATAGTTACAATGATTTGTATTTTCTAGGCGCTGTCTCATATTATAGAATAGAGAGTTTTCATGTTTTGTTTTCTGTTGGGTATCACCTCCCTGTATTATAGTTACAATGATTTGTATTTTTCAGGCGCTGTCTCATATCATAGAATAGAGAGTTTTCATGTTTTGTTTTCTGTTGGGTATCACCTCCCTCTATTATAGTTACAATGATTTGTATTTTCTAGGCGCTGTCTCATATCATAGAATAGAGAGTTTTCATGTTTTGTTTTCTGTTGGGTATCACCTCCCTCTATTATAGTTACAATGATTTGTATTTTCTAGGCGCTGTCTCATATCATAGAATAGAGAGTTTTCATGTTTTGTTTTCTGTTGGGTATCACCTCCCTGTATTATAGTTACAATGATTTGTATTTTTCAGGCGCTGTCTCATATTATAGAATAGAGAGTTTTCATGTTTTGTTTTCTGTTGGGTATCACCTCCCTCTATTATAGTTAAATGATTTGTATTTTTCAGGCGCTGTCTCATATCATAGAATAGAGAGTTTTCATGTTTTGTTTTCTGTTGGGTATCACCTCCCTGTATTATAGTTATAATGATTTGTATTTTCTAGGCGCTGTCTCATATTATAGAATAGAGAGTTTTCATGTTTTGTTTTCTGTTGGGTATCACCTCCCTGTATTATAGTTATAATGATTTGTATTTTCTAGGCGCTGTCTCATATTATAGAATAGAGAGTTTTCATGTTTTGTTTTCTGTTGGGTATCACCTCCCTGTATTATAGTTACAATGATTTGTATTTTCTAGGCGCTGTCTCATATTATAGAATAGAGAGTTTTCATGTTTTGTTTTCTGTTGGGTATCACCTCCCTGTATTATAGTTATAATGATTTGTATTTTCTAGGCACTGTCTCATATTATAGAATAGAGAGTTTTCATGTTTTGTTTTCTGTTGGGTATCACCTCCCTGTATTATAGTTACAATGATTTGTATTTTCTAGGCGCTGTCTCATATTATAGAATAGAGAGTTTTCATGTTTTGTTTTCTGTTGGGTATCACCTCCCTGTATTATAGTTACAATGATTTGTATTTTTCAGGCACTGTCTCATATTATAGAATAGAGAGTTTTCATGTTTTGTTTTCTGTTGGGTATCACCTCCCTGTATTATAGTTACAATGATTTGTATTTTTCAGGCACTGTCTCATATTATAGAATAGAGAGTTTTCATGTTTTGTTTTCTGTTGGGTATCACCTCCCTCTATTATAGTTACAATGATTTGTATTTTTCAGGCGCTGTCTCATATTATAGAATAGAGAGTTTTCATGTTTTGTTTTCTGTTGGGTATCACCTCCCTGTATTATAGTTACAATGATTTGTATTTTCTAGGCGCTGTCTCATATTATAGAATAGAGAGTTTTCATGTTTTGTTTTCTGTTGGGTATCACCTCCCTGTATTATAGTTACAATGATTTGTATTTTCTAGGCGCTGTCTCATATTATAGAATAGAGAGTTTTCTTGTTTTGTTTTCTGTTGGGTATCACCTCCCTGTATTATAGTTATAATGATTTGTATTTTCTAGGCACTGTCTCATATTATAGAATAGAGAGTTTTCATGTTTTGTTTTCTGTTGGGTATCACCTCCCTGTATTATAGTTACAATGATTGTATTTTCAGGCACTGTCTCATATTATAGAATAGAGAGTTTTCATGTTTTGTTTTCTGTTGGGTATCACCTCCCTGTATTATAGTTATAATGGTTTGTATTTTCTAGGCGCTGTCTCATATTATAGAATAGAGAGTTTTCATGTTTTGTTTTCTGTTGGGTATCACCTCCCTGTATTATAGTTACAATGATTTGTATTTTTCAGGCACTGTCTCATATTATAGAATAGAGAGTTTTCATGTTTTGTTTTCTGTTGGGTATCACCTCCCTGTATTATAGTTACAATGGTTTGTATTTTCCAGGCGCTGTCTCATATTATAGAATAGAGAGTTTTCATGTTTTGTTTTCTGTTGGGTATCACCTCCCTGTATTATAGTTATAATGATTTGTATTTTCTAGGCGCTGTCTCATATTATAGAATAGAGAGTTTTCATGTTTTGTTTTCTGTTGGGTATCACCTCCCTGTATTATAGTTATAATGATTTGTATTTTCTAGGCGCTGTCTCACAAGACTCTGACTACCCTCCTGGGGATGGACCCGTCGAAGAACCCCAACGTACCACTCCCCACCACTCACTCCCGTGTTACCTTTGCATACCTCAAACACATGTGGAAAAATAATCAAAAGGTAAAGTTAAGGTTTGTTTTGTTTAACGACACCACTAGAGCACATTGATTCATTAATCATCTGCTATTGGATGTCAAACATTTATTCATAATTTTGACATGTAGTCTTAGTGAGGAAACCTGCTACATTCTTCCGTTAATAGCAAGGGATCTTTTATATCCACCATCGCATAGACAGGATAGCACATACCACAGCCTTTCATATATCAGTCGTGGTGCACTGACTGGAACGAGAAATGGCCCAATGGGGCTCAGAGACCGAAGTCGATCCTAAACCGACCACGCATCAAGCGAGTGTTTTACCACTGGGCCACATCCCGCCCCCTAAAAGATGAAGCGTCTCTGTCCCAGTATATATTGTCTCTGTCCCAGTATATGATATTGTCTCTGTCCCAGTATATATTGTCTCTGTCCCAGTATATGATATTGTCTCTGTCCCAGTATATGATATTGTCAATACCTAAAAGGTGAAGCGTCTCTGTCCCAATATATGATATTGTCAATACCTAAAAACACACACAAGGGTAATAACTTATTTATCATATCATCTCAAGCTTAATGCAATGTCTTTTTTGTAAACTTTATGCTCAACTGTAATAATTTAATAAAAAAATATCACATAATGTTTACTTTTATATAATAAAATTTACATAGCCTTTTATTTAAGAAAAAAACAACATTATTTTACTCCACAATCGGTACTAGC
Source organism: Gigantopelta aegis (assembly GCF_016097555.1). Taxonomy (NCBI): domain Eukaryota; kingdom Metazoa; phylum Mollusca; class Gastropoda; order Neomphalida; family Peltospiridae; genus Gigantopelta; species Gigantopelta aegis. The sequence goes on along the minus strand of NC_054713.1, from coordinate 3,505,568 downwards.
TCTACCTTTCACCAAGTTCACCAGTTGCAAAATTAAAAAAGAATTGGTTAATTTTATTCTAATTTGACAAAATAATTTCATGTAAGTAACTAATATTTTATTGCAAATAAATGTGGTTTTGTGTAAGTTTCATAGATAATTTAGTAAAATGTTTTGCTCACCTAAAGTTCGACCTGATAATGGTAAAACAAAAGGTTAACTTTCAGGGGTGGGATTTCTCCTCGGATCTGCGGTTTTCCTCTCATGGAACATTGCGTTTCCTTGCATTTTAATCATCCTTTCCGCAGGGAAATTTTTTTTATCATGTAAACTTCTGGGCCTAGACTTTTGAAGCTATTTTAGCACTACGATATCTTAAAACTGTCCTAACTGATGATGTTACACATCAAATTACGTTGTGACGTCATAATGAATCTAAATGCGGCAGCGTTTCTTATTTGGTTTCATTTGCAAAGGGTGGGGAGTAGGGGGCATGCCCCCAGCACCCATGTAGAGTTCCTCTTTTTACAGTTCACCAATTCCCACCCCTGATCTTTAGTTCTGTGATTGTGGAGAGTAAGTTGCTGTTGTGTGTTTTGTTTCAGCCGGAAGCGTATCAGATGCTGCAGCACTTTGTACGACACTCACTCCACTCACGATCCCCACAACCCGAGGACGCTGCCAATATGGCCGAACTCAACAAACTGCTTGCAAAGTCAGACATAGATTTTAGTTGTTTTTTTTATTAGAATAGAGATTTGGTTTTATTACCCATATATTTAAACATATCTTGGTTCACATCAAAGTGATATGTTCCACTAGAACGTCAAGTGGGACGTAACACTTCGACATCATATGATTGGAACACTACGACCTTACCAGAACGTTAATCAAACAAGTTCAGTGATATAAACTGAAATAGATTATGGGTAATAAATAAGATACTAAACTTTCTATCAATTCATATCATGTTTATATCCATTGTGAATTTTTTTTATTGTCACTAGCTAAAGCATGTAACAGTTGAAAATTATTTCACATAATATGAAATGGAACCTATATATTTTAATACCATAACTCAAATCTCTGATTTTGTGTATACATGTAGCTATTTCATGTTCTGTGATAGATCAAGTATAACTTTCATAGCGATTTATCAATTTTTCACAGAGTTATGGCCCTTGAATTTAGGAGATATGAAAATTTGTTGGGCCAGGTACGGAACACTTGTTTTTCTCTGTCGAATTTTATGCAATTTTGCTGTAAGTTTGCTTAAAACCGGTTTGAGACACACTGTGTGGAGGTGGTGTCCACTATACTTTCCTTGTTTACAGGTGTTACCTGAGACTGGGTGCGTGGGCCGAAGATTTAAACGGCATCAAGGAAGAATCCATTCCGCAGGTGTTGGAGTACTTTAATCTGGCCACACAACACGACCGCACCTGGTTTAAGGTTAGTACAGTGCCATTAATGTTTTCATCCCAACTGTAACCTACCACAATGTTTAAGTAATAGGAAAATGAACTTGAAATACCTCACAGGCACAGAAAAATAATTTGGTACAAAATTTCATATAACTATTTATCCATTCTCATGTCAGTTGCATACCTTACAATTCATATGATTAACGAGTGTGTTAACCAGTTCAGTGATATGCAATCTAACTATCAATTACACAAAAATTAATGTAATACATTTAACAGAATTGCATGTACTGGTTTGCATCTACAATGAAACCATAATCTTCACATGTATGAGGTGGCTGGATATATACTTTCATCCTGTCATCTCCTAACATTTCACACTTAATGCAGTCCATCTACCCTCTCCCTCCCACCTCCATTCTACTGCACTGGTCTGAACACCCCCAATAGCCAACCATTGAATAAATTGCATATTGTATCATAATTTCTAGTGGTGGTGTTAAACAAAACAAACTGTAACAAACTCGCAACTGATTGTTTTCGTTTCGACTGTCTTGTTTTCAGGCGTGGCATGCGTGGGCCCTGGTGAACTACAAGACCGTTCTCTTCTACAAGCAGATGGAGCAGAACAGTGCCTCGTCGTCATCGTCAGGCAACGGCACGTCAAACATCTCAAGAATAGTTATAGATATCATGTCTCCAAAACCAGAATCGGTAATGTGCACTTTATTTTATCATCAAAACCAGAATCGGTAATGTTCACTAGATTTTACAATTAAAACTAGAACTGATGTCTCCAAAACCAGAATCGCTAATGTTCACTCTATTCTATCATCAAAACCAGAATCGGTAATGTTCACTAGATTTTATCATCAAAACCAGAATCGGTAATGTTCACTAGATTTTATCATCAAAACCAGAATCGCTAATGTTCACTAGATTTTATCATCAAAACCAGAATCGGTAATGTTCACTAGATTTTATCATCAAAACCAGAATCGGTAATGGTCACTAGATTTTTACAATTAAAACTAGAACTGATGTCTCCAAAACCAGAATCGGTAATGTTCACTAGGTTTTGTCATCAAATCTAGAACTGATGTGTTTGTGGTCATAATGAGAATAGGCAAATTTCACTATATATTATCATCAAAACCAGAACTGATGTCTTCAAAACTAGAATCAGTAAGTTTCACTATATCTTATCAGTGAAACCAAAATTGGTGTCTTTGTGTCCAAAACCAGAATTGGTAAATTTCACTATATTTTATCACCAAAACCAGAATTGGTAAATTACTCTATATTGACTATTATTGTCTTTGCCTTCAAAACCAGAATTGATAAATTACACGTTGTCAATATTTTATCCCCAAAACCAGATTTGTTGACTTATCTCCAAAAACAAAATCAGTAAATTTCGCTATATTTTATCACTGGAACCAGAATTGGTATGTTTGCCTCCAAAACCAGAATCGATAAATTTCTCAATATCTTGTCATCCAAAACCATATTTGGTGTCTTTGTCTCCAAAACCAGAATTGGTAAATTTCACTATATTTTATCACCAAAACCAGAATTGGTAAATTACTCTATATTGACTATTATTGTCTTTGCCTTCAAAACCAGAATTGATAAATTACACGTTGTCAATATTTTATCCCCAAAACCAGATTTGTTGACTTATCTCCAAAAACAAAATCAGTAAATTTCGCTATATTTTATCACTGGAACCAGAATTGGTATGTTTGCCTCCAAAACCAGAATCGATAAATTTCTCAATATCTTGTCATCCAAAACCATATTTGGTGTCTTTGTCTCCAAAATTAGAATCGGTAAATTTCACTACGTCATTTTATCATCAAAACTAGAATTGGTGTCTTTGTGTCCAAAACCAGAATCAATCAATTTCACTATATTTTATCATGAAAACCAGAATCAATCAATTTTACTATATTTTATCACGAAAACCAGAATCAATCAATTTCACTATATTTTATTACGAAAACCAGAATCAATCAATTTCACTATATTTTATCACAAAAACCAGAATCAATCAATTTCACTATATTTTATCACAAAAACCAGAATCGATTAATTTCACTATATTTTATCATGAAAACCAGATTTGGTGTCTTTGCATGTCTCTAAAACTAGAATCGATAAATTTCTCTATATCTTATAGTTTGACACTCAATAACCGATGTACTTGTTGTGCTGGGGTGTCGTTAAACATTCATTCATTCAATAACTGATGATGAATTAATCTTTGTGCTCTAGTAGTGTCCTTAAACAAAGCCTACTTTAACTGTGATATTTTGTTTGCAGATGTCAGGTAAAATGAACAAGTACTGTGTCCCCGCTGTCCAAGGTTTCTTCCGGTCGATAGCGCTGTCGTCACAGAACAGCTTACAGGACACGCTCAGGTGGGTTGTCTTTCTTCACTTTCACACGCATAATATTATACAAGAATCGTTGTTCTGTTCACTCCATCGGTGGCCCCATTGGGCTATTTCTCGTTCTAGCCAGTGCACCACGACTGTGTAACAAAGGCCATGGTATGTACTATCCTGTCTGTGGGATGGTGCATATAAAAGATCTCTTGCAGCTAATCGAAAAGAGTAGCCCATGAAGTGGCGACAGCGGGTTTCCTCTCTATATATCTGTGTGGTCCTTAACCATACAACCGTAAATAAAATGTGTTGAGTGCGTCGTTAAATAAAACATTTCCTTCCTTCCTTTGTTCTGTTTACATATACGTAAAGCAAATTGGAATTCACGTGGACCACCAATTGGGTATGTGGTGAAACATTACATTTTAACATTTTCTATTAACAATTTGTTTTGTTTTTTTAATTTAAGATTTGTTTTTGGAACTTGAAAAATACTGTATCGTTTGCAAAATCTGTTTAAAATATCTTTGGAATTTCAGTGTTGTATAGAACACTAATTTCTTTTCACATTACCTGTTCTCAAACAAGGGCACCTCACCCCACGCAAGTGGTCTGGTCCGAACATCCCAATAGCCAATGGGATGGCCTAAATTCTTCTACTGCATACTGCTCTCTAGTTCCGGTCACATGACTGTAACTTCCTTCTTTTTCTCTTCGCTAAAGGGTCTGGACGTCCTTTTGCTTGGCTCTGTTTTGGAGTCAACTTTTTTATAAGACCTTTGGTTTTGTATTCGTTTTTGGGTGAAATGTTTTTCACCTTCATTTTCGTTAGCTTTCGTATGTCTTTTCGCGTATTTCGCTTGACTTTCCAAGCGTTTATTTACATGAAATGTTGTTTATATTGCCGGTTGTTGTGTCGGACGCCATTTGCAAAATGGCGTCTTTGTTGACCGGCTTTGTGTTTGTGTCATGGTTGGTTTTTTCTTTCTCTTTCACAGATTGAAAAATTGTTATCATGTCTTATGTTAATGTTCAGCGACTTGTACGAGCGTGTTTACGCTGTAAGAAGTTTACTGCCGGCGGCGACCCACACGACTTATGTCCGGATTGTGTTCCGTGTGCCCTTACTTCAAGATGCGACCTTGTTCGGGGTTATCAGATGTCGAGTTCGCGGCTTACCTGAAGGTGTCAGCGAGGGCCAAGAAGGTGGAATCTTCGCGTTCCATAGTAGACTCCGTGGCGGAAGTGTTACGCTCCATTTTGCCGTCCATGCTTCAAGAAACAATGGCGTCGATGGCGACCGTACCCAAACCGGCGGTTTCGGGGTCAGGTCTGGTTCCAGTCTCTTCTTCAGGGGGTGCGGCTTCTTCAGCTCCACCGATACCTAAGACTTCAGATGACAGGCCTGCGGTCTCTACGCAGCCCTGTAAGAAGCCGGCTCATTCAGATAGACGCTCCACGGATTCCAAGGCTCACCGATCTTCGGCGCATCGGAGCCGGGACCGTAGCCGCTCCACACGACCTGTACGGCTCCCTACGGGTTCCACAGATCGTCAGCGCCGACCTTCAGTTGATGTGGCTTCAAAGGCCTCCGAGGGATCTAGACGGGACCGTCCACAGTCCGGTTTAACCGGCAGCTTCCATTACAGTAGATCGATTGGCCTGTGCTCGAGTAACACGAGACTTTGGTGATGAAGCGCCTGCAGCATCTGTCATTGAAGAGCCCGACTCTACGGACTATATGACTATGAGGGATTGCTTGGCGGCCTTCTACGACATGTTGCCATCCTTGCCACATCCACCGACGTCGTCCAAGAAGGGACCGACACTGATGATAGCGACTTATGTCCCTCCGGAGGATGTGGTCATCCGTTCCTTGGTATCCACATGGGACCGCCCACAGTCCGGTTCTCCGGTATCTCCATCGGGCCATGACCAGAGCAACTGGCCTGTTCACGGTGCTAAGTGACTTTTCTGATGATGTATCGGTTCTTGCGGTGCTGGAAGATCTGGATGCGGCGGACCACCTGTCACTGAGGGACTGTCTGGCTGTCATATCTGATATGCTACTGCTGCTGGCCCATCCACAGGTTTCAGCCAAGAAGGGTCCGGTTTCGATGATCGCCACGGAGGTTCCACCGGCAGATGTCGGCATTCGATCGTTGGCTGCCACAGTCCCCCGTCGGTTTACATGGCTACCAGTAACCGGCCCGTGCGGATTGTTTGTTCCAGCAAGCAGACGGAGCCCTGTAACGAACTGGAAGATTGCGTCATCGGCTCACCGTTCGGTACAGTCGTCCCGTGATCGATCGAAGTGGTACAGCGTCCAGGGTTCCACCGGCTCCTGCCGGTCCGTGTACATCGTACCGTCCACACCAGTCGGCAGCTGATCCGTCGTTCAGGGTTTACACCGGCTCCTGACAGTACCGTCCACGGTCCGTGTTTCCGATTGCAGCCAGTACATTGGATCGAATTGCCTGTGCCAGGTTACTGAGCGATTTTCCAGATGATGTGTCGGTACCTTCCGTTATAGAAGGTCCGGACGCAGTGACCCACATGGCTGTGACGGATTGTCTCGCTGCAGTGTATGATATGCTTTCGTCACTGCACAGTCCACTGGCACCATTCTAGAAGGTTTCCGTTTGAGGACTGATCCGATGTCGAGGTTTACTTGAGTCGACTTCGTTTGTGCCGTTCCCCATTCGTCACAACGAACGTATCCCGTCTTGAACCTATCCTTCAACGGTGTGGCACCGGTCTTGGATGACGCTGTTTCCGGCGGGAACAGACGTCTTCCTAGAACTTACAGATTGGCACGTCCTGTCGATGTCTTCAGTTCAGCGTAGATGTTTGTATATGCTGTCCTATTTGATGTTTTCCTAGCAACCATAACTCTTCATGTGCAGGATGCCAGAGGATATGCCTTGTTCCAGCCGTCGACTTTGATGTTGGTCTACCTTATATCTTCCGTGACGTCGATGTGCACTACGATTGCACACTGTCGTCAACCGACTTGCCTGAAGCGATCCATTCTTGACTTTCAGCACAAGCCGGTAATCTTGGCAAGCCTGTGGTCTACATACGGCTGTTTGCCGTGAAGGGGTTCGACGTTACAAGCGTTAGGTTACTCAATCAGTTCCAGTGACCTAAAAGTTTAAAATATTTGTCTTCTTTTTCACCAAATAGCTGTAGTTTAAAATGTGCTAAAATTTTCATTGAAGAAAGATTAATTTTGTTTCGTTTCGTTTTTTATTTTGTGTAATAAATATCCAAATTAAGCAATGATGAAAATGACTGTTAATATCCTATTTATGTTAAACCTTTTACTCTCCAGGTTGCTGACTCTGTGGTTTGACTACGGACATTGGCCGGAAGTGTATGAAGCCCTGGTGGAAGGAATCAAAACTATTCAGATAGACAACTGGCTTCAGGTGCTCATACATTATGTTAATTAGCTTGAGTCATGTGACATGTACACATGTACATTGTAATTATTTCATCATCATCAGACCTCGCCATTTAAGGGGAGGTTTCATTCTCACTCCCCATCACTCCCCTGAAGCACTAAGTTTAGCTCCCATTATATGGTACCAATATGGTAACATCGTAAATGGCTCCCCATAATAGTTTTATAAACATATTGTATTAGTTTAAAGTTAACTTTATAATGAAGTAAAGTTGAAAGAAGACCCAGAAAAAAGTTTTGCCAAGTTGTAGTCAAATATCAGGAGATAACAACATATGTTTTCATTTCCAAGAAACGCGTTTTCAATTTTATAGAAATTATTGAAACTCCTGCATTAATATTGCTTTTTGGCTAAAAGGAAAAATTACCAAGAATACGTACTGAAACCAATGTAGAAGGTGTCCTTGTTTTCGGATTAAATTTGGAACATTTAGCATGGTATTTTGTAAGACACTTTGCGGCGTTTACAGAAAAGCAAAAGTAGAATCAACACTTTTCATTCTTGGGAATAGCTCATAGTTTATAATTTTATTATAAAGTTAAAACTAAATTTAAACGTTTCTTTGTCAGGTAATAAATTTAACTGTATATCGCATAGTTAATAATTTTAACATTGAATTTAAATGTTTCCCTGCCAGGTAATCACACATCTGATAGCGAAGATCGACACACCGCAAGGGCTGGTTGGTCAGTTCATTCACCAGCTGCTCATAGTTATATAAACATACGATATTAGTTAACATACATGTATGTATTTCTCTGTCAGGTAATCACACATCTGATAGCGAGGATTGACACAGCGCGAGGGCTGGTCGGTCGGCTCATTCACCAGCTGCTCATAGTTATATAAACATACGATATTAGTTAACATACATGTATGTATTTCTCTGTCAGGTAATCACTAATCTGATAGCGAGGATTGACACACCGCAAGGGCTGGTTGGTCAGTTCATTCACCAGCTGCTCATAGTTATATAAACATACGATATTAGTTAACATACATGTATGTATTTCTCTGTCAGGTAATCACACATCTGATAGCGAGGATTGACACACCGCGAGGGCTGGTCGGTCGGCTCATTCACCAGCTGCTCATAGTTATATAAACATACAATATTAGTTAACATACATGTATGTGTTTCTCTGTCCGGTAATCCCACAGCTGATAAAGAGGATCGACACACTGCGAGGGCTGGTCGGTCGGCTCATTCACCAGCTCCTTATAGTTATATAAACATACGATATTAGTTAATGTAAGCGTTTCTTTGTCAGGTAATCCCACAGCTGATAGCGAGGATTGACACACCGCGAGGGCTGATCGGTCGGCTCATTCACCAGCTGCTCATAGACATCGGCAAGTTTCACCCACAGGTAGGCAAATCTTTTTTCTTTTATTTCAAATGTAAAGTTCTGGTATTTATTTTATTCTGTATTTTAATTATTTGGACCTTGATGTTTGTAATAATTTTTTACCATCACTAAAACTGAAAATATTCAAAATAAGTAGGGGATATTCAAATATAACACAATATGCTCCTGATTAAACTTCAAGCCAGTAACATTTTGGGAGATCCTGTCCCATTCCTCTTAAAGAGCGGCACCTAATTCAGCCAAGTTGGTTGGCTGACATTGACGTTTTCAGAGACGTCGTTCTATGATGTCCTATTTGTGCTCAATGGGTTAAAGGTCTGGACTTAGAACTGAACAGGGACGATCATCCACATTTCTGGTTTGTCGATATCAGCCCACAATCAGCTGACTGATTGTGACACATTAAGTCTACAGGCTACAATTCGTTGGGTGGTGCCAACTTGGAGCATGCCTACAGCCCTGAGACGTTCCTGACATCGGAGACATCGTATTGATGAAAAGTTACAAAGGTCATGATTTAGTGTTCCAGTAACAAACAAGAAAGAATATTGCTACAGTGTGCACACGACATACATATAAACTAAGTGTTTAATTTTAAATCACACCCTTCGCATGTGCAGTTTCACCTCACATGCTTCGCGATCAAAACAATCGGTGCGTTTTTTTATGCTTTTTGAGTGGGAACATGAACTTATTTTTAGTTTTATATCTCATTTCATTCTATAATTATTGATATTTGAACTGTAATATCTCCTACTTATTTTAACAGTATATCTATGTATGTATGTATGTATATTTATTTATTTATTTATTTTCAGCCTTAACCTGACCTCAAACCTATGGCATATTTTAAACTGTTAATAGGTTTTAATACTCAGTTGTCTTATACGAGAGTTGATTAATCCACAGTCTATTCTAATGTCTACATGTATGTGTCTATAAGAGTTTAGTGTATATTTGACAGTCATTGATCTACCTGTATTTTAACATGTCACTGATAATTTTGGTGTTTCTGACAGTCGTTGATCTACCCTCTGACTGTTGCGTCCAAGTCAAATGTCCAGGCTCGACAGTCGGCAGCAAACAAGATTCTGAAGAACATGTGTGAGAGAAGTAACAGCCTGGTACAACAGGCCATGCTGGTAAGTCAGAGTGTAGTTTGGCTATACCAAAAAAAAAAAGTGTTTTGGAAATAAATATTTTATGTGCAATATGTAAAAAGCATTGATCAGAACATAAATAAAACAGCAATACCTGCGTATAATAATCTTCTGATTAGAAAGTAATGATAAAAATATGCCGATTAAAAAGTAATGATGATAATAATCTGCTGATTTTAAAGTAATGATAATAATCTGCTGATTGCAAAGCAGTGATAATAATCTGCTGATTACAAAGTAATGATAATAATCTACTGATTACAAAGTAATGATAATAATCTGCTGATTACAAAGCAGTGATAATAATCTGCTGATTACAAAGTAATGATAATAATCTGCTGATTAGAAGTAATGATAATAATCTACTGATTACAAAGTAATGATAATAATCTGCTGATTACAAAGTAATGATAATAATCTGCTGATTAGAAGTAATGATAATAATCTGCTGATTAGAAGTAATGATAATAATCTGCTGATTACAAAGTAATGATAATAATCTGCTGATTAGAAGTAATGATAATCTGCTGATTAGAAGTAATGATAATAATCTACTGATTACAAAGTAATGATAACAATCTGCTGATTAGAAGTAATGATAATAATCTGCTGATTAGAAGGTAATGATAACAATCTGCTGATTAGAAAGTGATGATAACAATCTGCTGATTAGAAAGTGATGATAACAATCTGCTGATTAGAAAGTGATGATAACAATCTGCTGATTAGAAGGTAATGATAACAATCTGCTGATTACAAAGTAATGAGCAATCTGCTGATTAGAAAGTGATGATAACAATCTGCTGATTAGAAGTAATGATAACAATCTGCTGATTACAAAGTAATGATAATAATCTGCTGATTAGAAGTAATGATAATAATCTGCTGATTACAAAGTAATGATAATAATCTGCTGATTAGAAGTAATGATAACAATCTGCTGATTACAAAGTAATGATAACAATCTGCTGATTAGAAAGTGATGATAACAATCTGCTGATTAGAAGTAATGATAACAATCTGCTGATTAGAAGTAATGATAACAATCTGCTGATTACAAAGTAATGATAATAATCTGCTGATTAGAAGTAATGATAATAATCTGCTGATTACAAAGTAATGATAACAATCTGCTGATTAGAAGTAATGATAACAATCTGCTGATTACAAAGTAATGATTACAATCTGCTGATTAGAAGTAATGATAATAATCTGATTAGAAGTAATGATAATAATCTGCTGATTAGAAGTAATGATAATAATCTGCTGATTACAAAGTGATTATAACAATCTGCTGATTAGAAGTAATGATAATCATCTGTTGATTAGAAGTAATGATAACAATCTGCTGATTAGAAGTAATGATAACAATCTGCTGATTACAAAGTAATGATAACAATCTGCTGATTACAAAGTAATGATAACAATCTGCTGATTAGGAGTAATGATAACAATCTGCTGATTACAAAGTAATGATTACAATCTGCTGATTAGAAGTAATAATGATAATCTGCTGATTAGAAGTAATGATAATAATCTGCTGATTAGAAGTAATGATAATCTGCTGATTACAAAGTGATGATAACAATCTGCTGATTAGAAGTAATGATAATCATCTGCTGATTAGAAGTAATGATAACAATCTGCTGATTAGAAGTAATGATAACAATCTGCTGATTACAAAGTAATGATAACAATCTGCTGATTACAAAGTAATGATAACAATCTGCTGATTAGGAGTAATGATAACAATCTGCTGATTACAAAGTAATGATAACAATCTGCTGATTAGAAAGTGATGATAATAATCTGCTGATTAGAAGGTAATGATAACAATCTGCTGATTAGAAAGTGATGATAACAATCTGCTGATACAGGTGTCTGAGGAATTGATTCGGGTGGCCATTCTGTGGCATGAGCTGTGGCATGAGGGTTTGGAGGATGCCTCGCGTCTGTACTTCGGAGAGAAAAACGTCAAGGGGATGTTCTCAACACTCGAGCCTCTTCACGCCATGATGGAACGGGGACCGCAGACTCTAAAAGAGACTTCGTTCAACCAGGTAAATCTAGACCAGTGGTATAACTGGATGAAGGCCGTAATATGTGCTTTCCTGTCTGTGGGAAAGTGCATATAAAAGATCCCTTGCTGCATTAGGAAAAATGTAGCAGGTTTCTTCTGATGATATTAGTCATAATTACCACATGTTTGACAACCAATAGCCGATGATTAATTAATAAAAGTGCTCTAGTGGTGTTGTTAAACAAAACAAACTTTACCAGTGGTAAAGCACTCAACTGATGTACAGTAGGTCTAGGATTGATTGTCATTGTTCCTACCCAGTACTGGTTATCTCCTTTATAGCAACTGTGCTTTAATTGGGTTGTTATCTTCCTATAGCAGTTTTTTTAAAGTTAATTTTATTTCTGTAAAAAATTTTTTTATTAATTTGGTTGATAACAAATATTTTATTTAAAGTATATCATTAGGTGGGGTTTTTTTTTTTTGGGGGGGGGGGGGGGGGAGTTTAGTTGGGGTGTGTGTACTTATTCATAGAATTTCATTTAAATATAGACTCCCAGAAAAAGAATGACCGACAAGTAATATTATGATTCATACCACATGAAAGTAAATATTTTTGCTTTCTTTGTGACAATAATGTTTATGTATTCATTATTACTTTAACTCAATTAGCAGAGCATATGTTGCCTGTTATAATTATACTACATGTTGTGTTACCTTGTGTCCTGTGACTTGTAGGCGTACGGTCGCGACCTAATGGAGGCGCAGGAGTGGTGTCGGAAGTACCACCGGTCGGGGAACATCAAGGATCTCACCCAGGCCTGGGACCTCTACTACCATGTGTTCAGGCGTATTTCCAAACAGCTGCCACAGGTCGGAACTGTTACTTCATTGTGTAGATGTCTTGAGTCTTTTTTTTCTTTCTTTGTAATTTCATCTGGAAATTGAAAACTTAAACAAGTGCAGATTCAAAGAGGTGGAGGTTTCTGTGTGTATACACTTCCTATTTAAAGTCTTAGATATGTACTACCATGTGTTCAGGCGCACCAAACAACTGCCACATGTCGGGTGTTGTTACTTCATTATGTAGATCTATCTTAAATCTTGAGTGGGTGTTTGTCTTTGTAATTTCATCTGGAAATTAAAATTTAAACAAGCATGGATTCAAGTGGGGGGGGGGGGGGTGTTGCTGCAGGTATGCACTACCCCCTGAAATTTGACGAGCCTTGAAAATCTATTAAAAGTTACTCACTATAGTATGTATCTTCTTTTTTTTGCCCAGACTGGTACATTGAAGTCTATGGTGTGTGCTGTCCTGTCTATGGAAAAGTGTATATAAAATACGTCTTACAATTTTCATAAAGGGGGGGCGGGTCTCAGTAAAACGTTCACCTGAGGTGCTTGTGTTGATCGATCGAACCTCCTCTGATAGGGTTTTTTCCTCCAGTCCCAACCAGTGCCCCACAACTGGCCATGATATGTAATGTCCTGTCTGTGAAAAAATGCATATTAAAGATCCCTTGGGTGGAAAATATAGGAAGTTTCTTAGAATTAACAAATGTCTGACATCTAGTAGTGTCATTACACAAAACACATTTTAACTTTTTATTTTTCAGAAGGAGTAACCTTTGAGGTGGCTGTGGGTTTCGTCTCTCATTCTAGACAAATGTTGAAATAATAATGTGTTAGACACTAAATAGTCACAGTTTAAAATGTGCTTAGGTGTTGCTAAGCAAATAATATAATTTATTTCCTTTCTGTTTTTTGGTTTAAGAACCACTAACTATTTGTTGTCAGTATATCGTTAAGCAGTGTTTGAATTATTCATTCAGTAAACTGAGGAATAACTGTCGAATATTCCTTTCCTTTTTTGCTTTGACCTGTAGCTGACGTCTCTGTAGTTAGAAAATGTGCTGAGGTGTCATTAGACATTCCTTTCCTTTATTATTTTGGCCTGTAGTTGACGTCTCTTGAGCTGCAGTACGTGTCACCGAAGCTGCTCAAGTGTAAGGACCTGGAGCTGGCGGTTCCGGGCTCATATGAACCGAACCATCCCGTTGTGCGAATCAGTCATGTCGCCAGCTCGCTGCAGGTGATCACCTCAAAGCAGAGGCCTCGGAAACTCACAATATTCGGTAAGTGGTTGATGTAGGTTGTATATGATCTCATCCAAACAGAGGCCTCGGAAACTCACCATATTCGGTTGAGACACAACTGATTTGCAGATTCTGACAGGAAGAAGTGATTAAAACCTCTAGTGTTTGTATTTGTTAATGTCAAACTGTCGTTCAATGTTAATCAATTTCTTTTCATTTACTAAGTTGAGATGTGCAGATTCTGACAGGAAGGAGTGATTAAAACCACCACTGTGTGTCTTTGTTTCAAAATTCATCAAACATTCATAAATCTCTTTTCATTCATAATGAAATGTGACCGATTCACAGGTTCTTACAGGAAGGAATGGATGTTTTTGTGTCAAAATTTCATTTTACATTAATCAATCTCTTTTTTTATTGATTGCAATGAGATTTAACTTGCAGGTTCTGATGGCAAGGAGTATCAGTTTCTGCTCAAGGGTCACGAAGATTTACGACAGGACGAACGAGTGATGCAGCTCTTCGGATTGGTCAACTCACTGTTACGCAACAACCCCGACACTTTCAGGAGAAACCTCATGTGAGCCATATATCATTAAAAAATATCTTCACATTTTATCGTCTGTTTAATTTGTTAACTGTATTATAGTTTTTTTTAAAACTTCACATTTGATCATCTGTTTAGATTGTTGGCTGTCTCATACTTTAAAAAACATCCTTCAAATTCGATCGTCTATAGATTTAGATTGTTAGTGGTCTTATATTTGTTAAAAATCCCTTCACATTTGATTGTTTATTTAGATTGTTAGCTGTCATACTTTTAAAAAACACCTTCACATTCTATTATCTATTTAGATTGTTAGCTATCTAATACTTTTAAAAAATATCCTTCACATTCGATCATCTATAGATTTAGATTCTTAGCTATCTAATACTTTTCGAAATATCCTTCACATTCCATCGTCTTTCAAGATTGTTATTTGTGAAAAAGTATTTAACAAAATAAGCTCATTGGAGATTGTGAAACATCTAAATAATTACTGATATATGCAGTGGAATATGAGTGACTAGGTGTTTGGGTAGAGGGTATATTTCTTTGGAAGATGTTTTCTTTTAAACATTGATTCTTTGGGAAAAATGTTTTAAAGTTCTAACTGTACATGTAGCTTTTGTTTATGCTTTTGTCTTGGGTCTTTTTAGCATCACTCATTTTTCTACCATTCCCTTGTCGAAAAACTGGTCTGATCGGCTGGGTTACACATTGCGACATATCCCTTGTTTATGCCTTATCTTGTGTGTTTTAGCATCACCTGTTTTTCTGCCATTCCCTTGTCGACGAACTCCGGTCTGATAGTCTGGGTTATGCACTGCGACACATCCCTTGTTTATGCTTTTATCTTGTTTTGTTTTTTAGCATCACTCGTTTTTCTGCCATTCCCTTGTCGACGAACTCCGGTCTGATTGGCTGGGTTCCGCACTGCGACACGCTGCACTCCCTGATACGAGACTACCGCGAGAAGAAGAAGATCCTGCTCAACATTGAACACAGGCTCATGCTTAGGGTAAGCTTTCTCCTATTTTAATGTGGCAGAGTTAACATATTTCACAGAATTCTGAGTCGTAGAAGTGAGATTGTTTTCAGAATTGTTGATTTTAGCAACTTGAAAACTGTCATCCTGTCTGATGGCTTGTTCTTTCATGAAATGCTCACAAAAATCTCCTACTTTTAAAGACTCTTTTGAGATTTTGAGATTTAAAAAAAAAAAATTGTCATATCAGTGGATTATTCTGGATTACCTTTTTATATATCTGATGGCATTGAAAAAATTAGCATGATTTAATTATAATTGGAATATTTGGTTTGGGCCATTGATGATGCAGTACACACTTGTTACATATTAGAACAGACATTATAACTCTATCTCATGGTCCAATCCTTGACTTGGTGAGGTAGCTTGCATGACTCGGAGAGTTATGCCAGCTGGAGGATCAGCTCCTGGTAGGGTCACCCACGCTGGACTGGTCAAAGGGTAGAGACTAGACTAATATGGACCGGACAGACAGAGGACATGAGTCAAGAAAGACCACTGTCTAGGAGAAGCAAACTCTGAAATCAAAACTGGGCTGGAGAGGCTCAGAATTCTAGTAAGGAAACTCTCCTAGGAGAAGGAAAACTCCAAACTCAAACCAAGTCCACTGAAGTCAGAGTACAGAAGCTATGCATCAGCACTAGCATGGAAACCAAAAGGAAATGTCTGTATATGCACCAAGCCCTTATGTATATGCAACAATTGTTTAATTATTAATTTTGTAATTTTGTTTATCTCCACCAGATGGCACCCGACTATGACCACCTGACTCTGATGCAGAAGGTTGAGGTGTTTGAGCACGCGCTGGAACACACGCAGGGAGACGACCTGGCCAAGATTCTGTGGTATAAGAGTCCCAGCTCGGAGGTGAGTTTCGTTGCAGTAATGGAGCTGAGGTTGGTCAGGGTTTTTTTTTCTTCTGAGTGATAACTATTTTATTAGTCCCTGACGAGTCCAACCAGAGGGGACTATAGGTTTCATCTCTGTCTTTCTGTCCATCTGTCTGTCTGTCTGAAATTTTGTGTATAGCTTTATCGTGTACTGTTACAGATCAAGTTTGACTTTCATGGCGATTTAACCATTTTTGACGGAGTTATGGCCCTTGAACTTAGGAGATATTTTATTTCCTAAATGATATTGGTTTATTTCTTGAGTAATAACTATTTTACTATTTTATTATTCCCCTCCCGGTCCAACTGGAGGGGACTAAGTTTCATATCTGTACTTCTGTCTGTCTGTCTGTCCATCTGTCCATCCATCCATCAGTCTGTCACACATATTGTTTTCTGGATTTTATTTTCAGAATGCCTTGAGATATAGAGCAGATATTTTGTGAATAGCTTTATCATGTTCTGTTACAGATGAAATTTGACTTTCATGGTGATTTATCAATTTTTTGACAGAGTTATAGCCCTTGAACTTAGGAGATATGAAAATTTGATTTCCTGACTTTTTATTTATGTATATAGCTTTATCATGTACTCTTGCAGACCAAGTTCAACTTTCATGGCAATTTACACATTTGTCACAGAGTTATAGCCCTTGTACTTAGGAGATATGAAAATTTGTTTTCCAGACTTTTTTTTTGTGTGTGCATTGCCTGAAATTTTGTATATTGCTTTATCATGTTCTGTTACAGATCAAGTTGAACTTTTATGGCGATTTACCCATATTTTTTACAGTTATGGCCCTTGAATTAAGAGATAACAAAAAATTGTTGGGCCCAGTAGTGGATATGTATTGCTTTAGCAGTAATCGCAGAATGACTGATTCCTGAGTAATAACTATTTTATTTCCTGTGTGTTATGTATTTATTTATTTCCTGAGTGATAGCTATTTTATTTCTTGAGTGTTATGTATTTATTTATTTCCTGAGTGATAGCTATTTTATTTCTTGAGTGTTATGTATTTATTTATTTCCTGAGTGATAGCTATTTTATTTCTTGAGTGTAATTTTATTTCCTGAATGATAGTGATTTTTATTTCCCGTGTGTTATTTATTTATTTATTTATTTTGTGAGTGACCATAATTTTATGATTTACTTGTTCATATCAGGCAAATTATTATTACATCCTGGTGAATGTCTAAATATATTTATTATATTTTTATGCAAATAAATATATTGTATATATTAAAATAATACTTCCAGGTTTGGTTTGACCGCAGAACGAATTACACGAGATCACTGGCTGTCATGTCGATGGTTGGTTACGTCCTCGGTCTGGGAGACAGGTACAGATGATTATCTTGTATACATTATAACGTTTACATAAGACAGGTAGAGATGATTATCTTGTAAACATTATAACGTTTACATAAGACAGGTACAGATGATTATCTTGTAAACATTATAACGTTTACATAAGACAGGTACAGATGATTATCTTGTAAACATTATAACGTTTACATAGACAGCCTCCAAGAATTGAAAATTGGTGTGTACAGTGTATGGGTTAACTTACACAAAGACAAATTCAGGTAACCCGTTTAATGTTTGCATAACCCATTATGACCATGTAAATGATGTCTTAAATTGAATGGGTAAATGAAAGACCATGGCACAATTCTAAAACATTAACCAATACCTGCTTATCAATTTTTAAATTTGTATAATTAGCAGCTATCGCTAATCGAATTTAAAAAAATAAAATATTCATGTTTTGTGACATTAAAAAGATTGCAGTTTCATTAAGTTTGAACCTTGATTAATAATGGTGAAGTATGGATCTCATTTGACTTCGTACACAATACATGTCTGTTTGATATCTGTGAACTGTGAGTACAATTCTATTATTAATGCTGAACTGTCATACTAACCTGATGTTTGATATCTTTGTACTGTGAGTACAATTCTATTATTGATGCTGAACTGTCATACTAACCTGACGTTTGAGATTGTTGACTGGTACATGTATGTTTGATATCTTTGTACTGTGAGTACAATTCTATTATTGATGCTGAACTGTCATATTAACCTGACGTTTGAGATTGTTGACTGATACACACATGTACATGTCTGTTTGATCTTGGGTCCATATTTTCGAAGCTATCTTTAAAACTGTAAAACCAACATGATTTATGATGACACTGTGGCGTGTGTTGTGCTGATGTCATCGCGCCAAGATACATGTAGCTTTGAAAATATCGGTTCTTGTTATTTTCAAATATTCTACTAACATGATACTTTATCGTATTGTTGATTTAAGCTATTTGCAGTACGTACAACTCTCATTTCTGAATGGTGAACTGTTCTATTTGCAGACATCCCTCTAACCTGATGTTGGATCGAATGAGTGGTAAAATTATTCACATCGACTTTGGCGACTGTTTTGAGGTTGCCATGGTGAGAGAAAAGTTCCCTGAGAAAATCCCTTTCCGGCTGACAAGAATGTTGATAAATGCTATGGAGGTAGGAAAAAAGTATAACTTTCATTTTAATTTGTTTGATGGGCCTTTGGGACAATTGCACTCAGTGGACTCAAATGTTTTCCCCACCCCATCCAGTGCACCATTACTGATATATCAAAGACCATGGTATGTACTGTTCTGTCTATTGGAAAATGCACATAAAAGACCCCTTGCTGCATTTTGTAGTAGTAACCTGTATGGTGGAAGATGGTTTGCTTTCTCCCTGTCACAAATGTCGAAATAAGCACATGTTAGACATCAGATAGCTGTAGTTTAAAGTGTGCTGAGGTGTCTTTAAACACACATTCCTTTCCTTTTTTCTAGTGTTGAAATAACCATATGTTAGACTAGGTAGCTGTAGTTTAAAATGTACTGAGGTGTCATTAAACAGTTATTTTCAATTCTTTCCTTTTAACAAATTCTTGGATCCACTCTTGAACATTCCTTTCCTTTACTTGTCTGTCTCCAGGTGACGGGTATTGACGGGAACTACCGCATGACATGTGAGAGTGTGCTGGAGGTGCTGCGAGAACACAAGGACAGTCTGATGGCCGTGCTGGAGGCATTCGTGTACGACCCACTCCTTAATTGGCGACTCATGGAGGCCACGACAAAGACCAAGACCAAGACGACCCGGTCCGACTCGTACAGCGGGATCCAGGAAACAGGTCAGCTACTCAGGTCGGGTCAGGTACCCTTTTAACATGCTCATATGCCACTAGAGCTTCAAGCATGACTGTCCCGGGGGCGGTCTCTGAATAGCCAGAAATCTGTCCCGGGACAGATGGTCAGCTACTTATCTTTCTGGATTTGTAACATTTAGGAGAATTGTAGCTTTAAGATGTGCAATAGTGAGGTGAGATTGTTTACTTAAGCATGTGTCTTTGAGGTGTGTATAAACTTGTCCATTGTAGGAGACCTGCTTGAGAATGTCGACCTGAACACATCATCAGGAAAGAAACTCGGACCAGAAGTAGGGGATGGGTCAGGTGAGGACCGTAACAAACATTTATTGTACTTTACATTTATCTGGTGGTGGCAAGTAGCATGAGTGGACAGGAGGGTCTCCCCTCCTCTGTATCTGTCAAAACATGTCTCCCCTCCTCTGTATCTGTCAAAACATGTCTCCTCTGAATCTGTCAAAACATGTCTCCCTCATCTGTATCTGTCAAAACATGTCTCCCTCATCTGTATCTGTCAAAACATGTCTCTGTCAAAACATGTCTCCCTCATCTGTATCTGTCAAAACATGTCTCCCCTCCTCTGTATCTGTCAAAACATGTCTCCCCTCCTCTGTATCTGTCAAAACATGTCTCCTCTGTATCTGTCAAAACATGTCTCCCTCATCTGTATCTGTCAAAACATGTCTCCCCGCCTCTGTATCTGTCAAAACATGTCTCCCTGCCTCTGTATCTGTCAAAACATATCTCCCTGCCTCTGTATCTGTCAAAACATGTCTCCCTGCCTCTGTATCTGTCAAAACATGACTCCCCTCCTCTGTATCTGTCAAAACATGTCTCCCCTCCTCTGTATCTGTCAAAACATATCTCCCCGCCTCTGTATCTGTCAAAACATGTCTCCCTGCCTCTGTATCTGTCAAAACATGACTCCCCTCCTCTGTATCTGTCAAAACATGTCTCCCCTCCTCTGTATCTGTCAAAACATGTCTCCTCTGTATCTGTCAAAACATGTCTCCCTCATCTGTATCTGTCAAAACATGTCTCCCCGCCTCTGTATCTGTCAAAACATGTCTCCCTGCCTCTGTATCTGTCAAAACATATCTCCCCGCCTCTGTATCTGTCAAAACATGTCTCCCTGCCTCTGTATCTGTCAAAACATGACTCCCCTCCTCTGTATCTGTCAAAACATGTCTCCCCTCATCTGTATCTGTCAAAACATGTCTCACCCTCCTCTGTATCTGTCAAAACATGTCTCACCCTCCTCTGTAATTGTCAAAACATGTCTCCCCTCCTCTGTATCTGTCAAAACATGTCTCCCTCCTCTGTATCTGTCAAAACATGTCTCCCTTCCTCTGTATCTGTCAAAACATGTCTCCCCATCTCTGAATCTGTCAAAACATGTCTCCCCTCCTCTGTATTTGTCAAAACGTGTCTCCCCTCCTCTGTATTTGTCAAAACATGTCTCCCCTACTCTGTATCTGTCAAAACATGTCTCCCTTTCTCTGTATCTGTCAAAACATGTCTCCCCTCCTCTGTATCTGTCAAAACATGTCTCCCCTCCTCTGTATCTGTCAAAACATGTCTCCCCTCATCTGTATCTGTCAAAACATCTCCCCACCTCTGTATCTGTCAAAACATGTCTCCCCTCCTCTGTATCTGTCAAAACATGTCTCCCTCCTCTGTACCTGTCAAAACATGTCTCCCCTCCTCTGTATCTGTCAAAACATGTCTCCCCTCCTTTGTATCTGTCAAAACATGTCTCCACCTCTGTATCTGTCAAACATGTCTCCCCTGCTCTGTATCTGTCAAAACATGTCTCCCTCCTCTGTACCTGTCAAAACATGTCTCCCCTCCTCTGTATCTGTCAAAACATGTCTCCCCTCCTCTGTATCTGTCAAAACATGTCTCCCCTCCTCTGTATCTGTCAAAACATGTCTCCCCTCCTCTGTATCTGTCAAAACATGTCTCCCCTCATCTGTATCTGTCAAAACATGTCTCCCCTCCTCTGTATCTGTCAAAACATGTCTCCCTCCTCTGTATCTGTCAAAACATGTCTCCCCTCCTCTGTATCTGTCAAAACATGTCTCCCTCCTCTGTATCTGTCAAAACAAGTCTCCCCTCCTCTGTATCTGTCAAAACATGTCTCCCCTCCTCTGTATCTGTCAAAACATGTCTCCCTCCTCTGTATCTGTTAAAACATGTCTCCCTCCTCTGTATATGTCAAAACATATCTCCCTCCTCTGTATCTGTCAAAACATGTCTGCCTTCCCCTGTATCTGTCAAAATATCTCTCCCTGCCTCTGTATCTGTCAAAACATATCTTCCCGCCTCTGTATCTGTCAAAACATTTGGACAATTTGTTTTACCAGCTTCCTAACGAAAATTGGCAGACTTAAAGAGAAGCTTCAGACATTGATCTTATTTTGTGCCAAAACATGTCTCCCTCCATGCCCCACCCCCCCCCCCCACCCCCCCAAAAAAATAAACGCTATAACATAATGCCTATTTGCCTTTTCTTATTATACATGTATATTTCTGTTACTATTAGGTTTATCAGGGCGTGAGATGGATAGAGTTGTGTTTTAGCCAATTTTCACATATGTACAGTATTTCCTTGAAAATTATTCAAAAGTGGCTAATTTATAGAACATTTTATTAGCCAGATATTGAGTGTTGTATCCAGTAGACGATGATTAATAAATCAATGTGCTCTAGTGATGTCGTAAAACAAAACAAACTTTAACTTTGAATGTTGTAGCCACTTTGTATGAAAATAGCAATCCAATATCCGATAAGTAATATACCAATGTGCTCTAGTGGTGTTATTAAATAAAACAAATAACCTGTAAACTTTTCTTTGACAGTAGGAGAAAATCTGCCCACTGAAGTGCTTAACAAGAAGGCCATTGCGATTTTAAACCGAGTCCGAGACAAACTCACAGGTATATTACACTTAATATTTCACAGGTCTATTACACTTAATATTTCACAGGTCTATTACACTTAATATTTCACAGATACACTTAATATTTCACAGATATATTACACTTAATATTTCACAGGTATATTACACTTAATATTTCACAGATATATTACACTTAATATTTCACAGGTCTATTACACTTAATATTTCACAGATACACTTAATATTTCACAGATATATTACACTTAATAGTTCACAGGTATATTACACTTAACCTTCTGAGTACTGCAGGCGAGATATTTCGCCCGACGTCACGTCAGTTGATATACTGTACACTGTATACAGTGCATTCCCCAATTCGTATTTCCCGCCATTTTGCACATGACACTCACTGGAAACGGAAATATAATTAAAGAAAAAAGATTTTTTTTCAAAATGGTGGCTTTTGTTTTGATTTTTTAAATTGAAAATACCTTGAAATTTTGAGTTCAAAAAGTGGTTTTCGGCAAGTATTTTCGCTTGACAACAATGGCAGCATGTCGCGGTCATTTTCAGGGATCGATAGCTGATTGTGACAGCTAATTTGATAATAAATTTGATCGTTTTACCAACAACGAAAATTACCAAATATTGCAATATGAATCGTAGTTCGGGTTTTAAAAAAATTCTGGTCAGAAAACCACTGTTATCGGGAATAATGGACATAAATACTGGACAGCTGGCCACAAATGCCCGTAAGTAAATGCAACTTTTTCGATTTTTTGCCTAATTTTAATCACCATTAGCCGATCTAAAATAATAAAAATTACAAAAAAGACACGAAAATAATACTTACCGATTCATATATGAACTTTATTTCATGTATTTATAAAACATTTAAGTGAATATATGTGAGTAAAAATTATAAACTTGTACCCACTCAACATGGTTTTTGTTAAAAATTAATCCCGTAGTCTAAAGGTTAATACATGTATTTCACAGGTCTATTACACTTAATATTTCACAGGTGTATTACACTTAATATTTCACAGGTATATTACACTTAATATTTCTCAGATATATTACACTTAATATTTCACAGGTATTTTACACTTAATATTTCACAGGTATTTTACATTTGATATTTCACAGGTCTATTACACTTAATATTTCAAAGGTCTATTACACTTAATATTTCAAAGGTATATTCCACTTAATATTTCACAGGTATATTACACTTAATATTTCACAGGTCTATTACACTTAATATTTCACAGGTCTATCACACTTAATATTTCAAAGGTATATTACACTTAATATTTCACAGGTATATTACACTTAATATTTCACAGGTCTATCACACTTAATATTTCAAAGGTATATTACACTTAATATTTCACAGGTCTATTACACTTAATATTTTATGGAACAACATTCCTTTTTGTTTACAGTTCATGTCACTTCAGTATTTCACAGTAGTGCATCACATTTACTTTGGTTATTTTGTATTTCACACATATTTTATATTTAACATGTATGTATTTTGTTTGCTTTATTGTTTGCATTAGTTTGTAAAATATTTGATTTATTTTGTATTTTGTATTAGTGTTTTAAAATTACGCTCATCTTGCCTGGTTGATGTTCCTGTAAGGTTGTAGTGCGCCAATCGATGATGTCATTATGTGTTACATCCTACTTGGCATTCTAGTGGGACGTATCACTTTGATATGTACAAAGATATTTTTAACCATATGGGTAATAATTTGCATTAGTGAAAGAGAAGTATGTTGCTTTTTAAAAACTATTTCCAGGCTAGGTATTTCAACATAAAAAAAATTGAATTGTTTTAAAAGAAAAAAATTAATTCCCTGAAACAAAGTGAAAACAAAAATCAATTGCTTGTTACTCTGGGTATTTATTTCTCCATGCTAAAATGTGGTGTAAATTAAGTAAGACAAACAAAAGTGTGGTGACTCAATGTTTTCTCAGCATTATTATTTTATGAGTATACAAAAACAAATATATGGTGGGTGGGTCAGTGTGGGTTTCAAAACTAATTAATGCTGAACAGTTAAAATTTTTTTAAGTTGTCAGCATTGAGCATTAGATAAGATCCTTTGTAATTTACAAGACATTAATACAATTTAAAAAAAATCTTTATTTCTTATTTCAAGACATTAGTACAATTTAGAAAAATCTTTATTTCTTATTTCAGGAAAGGATTTTGGAACAGATGAACCGATTGATGCCAAAAAGCAAGTTGATCTGTTGGTGAAGCAAGCAACGTCGCATGAAAACCTGTGCCAGTGTTACATTGGGTGGTAAGTTCTCATGTACTAACTGCTGCTAGGTTTTAACGTGTCATACAGATGACCAAAACAGACATTAAGAGACCCAGTATTGTTACAGAGACGAGGACTGGGATGTGTAGGTGGATCTAGAAATTAACTGGTTATGGCCTTGAACTATAGTAGTCTTATAGCCAGAAGCAAAATCAAGGCGAGCTGAAGATCATTCTCCGTAAATGATGCTAGGCGAGCAATCACATGAACTTTCAAATATTTTACTACAATGCCATCAATTTGTCACTCCCTTAAAATGTTCCATGTGTGGAAGGGATCGGGAGTGATCAGTCATCTTTCCTGTTAAAGACTGGCAAAAAAAAAATTGTTTAACGACACCACTAGAGCATATTGATTTACTAATCACTGGCTACTGGATGTCAAACATTTGTTAATTTTTACATATAGTCTTAGAGAGGAAACCTGCTACATTTTTCCATTAGTAGCAAGGGATTTTTTATATGCAGTCGGTGGGCCCATTGGGTTATTTCTCGTTCCAGCCAATGCACTACGACTGGTATATCAAAGGCTGTGGTATGTACTACCCTGTCTGTGGGATGGTGCATATAAAAGTTCCCTTGCTGCTAATCGAAAAGTGTAGCCCATGAAGTGGCTACAGTGGGTTTCCTCTCTCAGTATATGTGTGGTCCTTAACCATATGTCTGATGCCATATAACCGTAAATAAAATATGTTGAGTGTGTTGTTAAATAAAACATTTCTTTCTTTCTTTGCTATGTATTTAATGCACATCATTTTGAAAACAAACACACCTGTTAACAGCATATACTAAGCTAATCTTCGTAAGATATTATTGTGAAGGAATATAAACTTGGTGGAAACAATAGGCCTGTAAATGATATGCTAAATCAAATGAGCGATTTCATCAGGAGTGTACTGCTGTGTCTCCGGCCAATCATCTGGAAAGGGTTAACCGTATCTTAATTTGTCTTTGTGTTGTAGACTGGTGTGAATTTAGTTTAATTTTAATATTTTAATTTTCTTGCTTTTCAGGTGCCCATTCTGGTGATTCCTGTCTTGTTTAGAGAACACAGAATGGATAATAAATTGTGTGGTAGAGAAAAACAGGGTGCATGTTCAGAGATGCATTGTTCGAATACTGTTTAATTTGTATCGTGAAGCGATATTCCGATGTGGAACTCAAACACATAATATAATATACTGCATATATGTACATCAGAGAGAATTAGTTTCTCTTTGTGAAATAATAATATATGCAGATTGTGATATTAAACTAAGAATAATGAAATTGTGTAGGTTAAAATCCAGGAGATTTCCCCATTCTTCTGTTTTGTGTTATTTCCGAAAACTATTTATGTTCCTGTTCTTTGAGGAAAGGCTTACAGTATTGATTTTTCAAACCCTGCAAAAAAGTTTTGCATTTGTTGTTTTTCCAATATCATTTTTGTCTCTAAAATTGAAATGTTCTAATATATAGTGAAACCGCTCTAACAGGGTGCTGACACGTCCTAAAAATCCTGGAATATTCTTGAATTTTGTGTTTTAAAATACAGGCCTGGAATGTCTTGGAAAAAGCATTAAATTTGATTGTGTCCTGGAAATTTAGTACAAAAATTCAGTGGTTTATTTATTTTTTTGCGTCTGTACTTTTGTTGTCCTCATAACCTGTCTAAATTCAGACAACAATTTGTTATAAAAACATTCATTGATTGAACACTTCATGTCCTGGAAATTTTTATAATGTCCTGGAAATGTTCTTGAATTTTATGGGGTTTTGTCAAGTTTAAGAACACTGTCTAACTGGACACCAACAGGACCAAGTAAAAACTTCAGAATAAGGATCCAGTTTTGAGATAAATCTGGTTTAATAAGGATCCAGTTTTGAGATAAATCTGGTTTAATAAGGATCCAGTTTTGAGATAAATCTGGTTTAATAAGGATCCAGTTTTGATGGGTTTCACAGTATGTGCTCATATGGAAATTAGATTATTAGGCACCACAAGAACTTCGTTCCACATGCACATGTGCAGGATATATGTCGGGGTGGGTTTGAGACTGGCAATATGTCAGGGTGGAGGGTGGGTTTGAGACGGCAATATGTCAGGGCGTAGGGTGGGTTTGAGACTGGCAATATGTCAGGGCGTAGGGTGGGTTTGAGACTGGAAATATGTCGGTGTTGGGGGTGGGTTTGAGACTGGCAATATGTCGGTGTTGGGGGTGGGTTTGAGACTGGCAATATGTCAGGGTGGAGGGTGGGTTTGAGACTGGCAATATGTTAGGGCGTAGGGTGGGTTTGAGACTGGAAATATGTCGGTGTTGGGGGTGGGTTTGAGACTGGCAATATGTCGGTGTTGGGGGTGGGTTTGAGACTGGCAATATGTCAGGGTGGAGGGTGGGTTTGAGATGGCAATATGTCAGGGCGTATGGTGGGTTTGAGACTGGAAATATGTCGGTGTTGGGGGTGGGTTTGAGACCGGCAATATGTCAGGGTGGAGGGTGGGTTTGAGATGGCAATATGTCAGGGCGTATGGTGGGTTTGAGACTGGAAATATGTCGGTGTTGGGGGTGGGTTTGAGACTGGCAATATGTCAGGGTGGAGGGTGGGTTTGAGATGGCAATATGTCAGGGCGTATGGTGGGTTTGAGACTGGAAATATGTCGGTGTTGGGGGTGGGTTTGAGACTGGCAATATGTCAGGGTGGAGGGTGGGTTTGAGATGGCAATATGTCAGGGCGTATGGTGGGTTTGAGACTGGAAATATGTCGGTGTTGGGGGTGGGTTTGAGACCGGCAATATGTCAGGGTGGAGGGTGGGTTTGAGATGGCAATATGTCAGGGCGTATGGTGGGTTTGAGACCGGCAATATGTCGGTGTTGGGGGTGGGTTTGAGACTGGCTCAAAATGTCTAGGGGTGTTTGAGTCATGTTTTCCTGGAAAATATATTTAAAAAAAAGAAAACACATCTGTTTCTGTTACTTTGTGTTTCCGGGTGGATAACTCAAAATTGTTTTAGTTTGATCTATATTGATTTTTGCATTGTGCTTACCAAGTGACTGTACTTTTAAAAAAAATAGCAAGCATGTGGTTCTTTCAATGTAATATTTTTCACAGAATTTATTCTGATATAGAAATTGAATTCAAATACAGTAAACCGGACACCTAAGTTTATGAAGTAAAAAGTCCAGTAAAAGGGTTGTTTGGTTTAGAGAGGTTCTGTTTCATACTGATATTTAACGTCCGGTATTGAGTGAATTCCAATGTACAGAGAGTCGGGTTTTGCGAGGTTTCACTGTATATGCGAAATTAATTGTGGTATGTAACCTGGAGTATATCCATACGTGATTGGTTGTTTTGTTTATGTTTACCAGTTGTTGGAATATGGGCCCCGTTGATAATCCCCTGCTGGTCCAACCGGAGAGGAGTATGGGTTTCATCTCTGTCTTATGTCTGTCTGCCATATAGTTTTCCAGAGTTTTTGTTTCACATTGCCTCAATATATTGAGCTGAAATTTTGAATATAGCTTTAATCATGTACTGTTAAATATCAAGTTTTGACTTTCATTGCAATTTACCTATTTTTGACGGTTATGATCCTTGAACTTCTGGACATTTGGGGGGGGGGGGGGGGGGGGGGTCTCTTCTTTTTATTTCTTTTTGCAGTGACTCAAGATGTTGAGCTAAACAAAATTGTATCACTTTATCATGTTCTGTTGCAGATCAAGTTTGACTGTTATGGCATCCTACCCAGTTTTATAGAGTGTCTGTCCTTTTGGTTTCTAATTTTTTATTTTTTTTGGTCTTAATTTGCAATGCCTGAAGATATAGAGATGAAATTTGGTGTATAGCTTTATTTTTAGACTGTTACAAATCAAGTTTATCCTTTAATGGCAATTCACCCATTTTTCACATAGTTATGGCCCTTGAACTTAGAAGATACGCAAAGTTGTTTGGGCCCTTTTGAGGATATGTATTGCTTTGGCAGTACTCACAGAATGCTTTTTGTTTGTAAATGAGATAATAAAGTTTACAACTGCAGTAACTGCTATTATATTGAGAAATACATTTAATCTGTAATTTTGTTCGTTTTCTCCAAAACTACTTGACTAAATCCAACCAAATATGGGAAGCTTCCCTGGCACATGGAGAAACTAATTTGTGAATTTGGTCATTTTGAAGCACTATGGGTCTGAGCTGAGGGGTGGGGCCTAAAAGACGGAAATGAAGCCAGTGTTTTAAAATGTTCTCCGCTTCAAGAAATGATTTTACCAATAGTCTGTACATATAGGGGCGGGACGTAGCCCAGTGGTAAAGCACTCGCTTGATGCACACAAGATTTGAGATCTATTTTCATTGGTGGGCCCATTGAGCTATTTCACACTCCAGCCAGTGCACCATGTTTGGTATATCATAGGCTGTGGTATGTGCTATCCTGTCTGGGATAGTGCATATAAAAGATCCCTTGCTACTAATGGAAAAATGTAGCGGGTTTCCTATCTAAAACTATAATACATGTATGTCAAATTTACCAAATGTTTGCCATCCAATAGCCGATGATTAATAAATCAATATGTCATTAAACAGTACAAACTGCACATACATGTACATGTCAAGGTCATTAGATGGCTTATCGAATTTCGAATTGGGTCCCAGGGGAGGAGTGAATTTTATTACAGTTGTCTGTGTAGAAATGCATTTAAACTAGTCTTCACAACTAGTAGAACATGTCGAAACTAAATTTAGTGGAGAGATTGATTGACCGACCTATGGTGAAACAATCATTAATTTGGTCATTCTCTCCCCCCCTCTCCACCATCCACCCCCCAATCCTCTTCAGATCAATGGTTGTCATGCATTCCGGGAGTCTGGTAGGTGGGGTCAACAGTTTCTCGGGTTTCGGGGAGTATGGTAGGTGGGGTCAACAGTTACTCAGGTTTCCGGGAGTCTGGTAGGTGGGGTCAACAGTTACTCAGGTTTCCGGGAGTCTGGTAGGTGGGGTCAACAGTTTCTCGGGTTTCGGGGAGTATGGTAGGTGGGGTCAACAGTTACTCAGGTTTCCGGGAGTCTGGTAGGTGGGGTCAACAGTTACTCAGGTTGCCGGGAGTCTGGTAGGTGGGGTCAACAGTTTCTCGGGTTTCCGGGAGTATGGTAGGTGGGGTCAACAGTTACTCAGGTTTCTGGGAGTCTGGTAGGTGGGGTCAACAGTTTCTCGGGTTTCCGGGAGTCTGGTAGGTGGGGTCAGCAGTTACTCAGGTGACCATTTTGTGCCCTTGTTTTGTCCATTGTATTATTTTGTTTGTTTTGTTTTTCAGTTTGTGTAGGCTACATCAGTTTGCCATTGTTCGTTGTACATGTATGTTTCTATATTACAAATGTATTTATGTCAACTGGAAGAAGCAGCTATATCAAACAGCTGATTTACTGCTATGCTGTTAATTATAAACAAATCTTTAAAAAGGAATCAAAATTAAAAAGAAAATTCACAAGATTTGAGCATTCTGTCTCTTCTGTCTCGTCGGTCAGGATGTTAAAGTGTACAATAGGATTAATTTGTTTTTCTGGTACTCCATTAGTTGTTTAGTCACTGAACTGATTTATCTTACGCCGTTGTGAGTTCGTATCAACATGCAGTCAGTAGGAAGGAGGGTAGGGCACCTTGCCCATTTGAAGTGCCCCTTTTAAAAATAATAGTAATAAATTTAATTCATATTCACAACAGATTATAGTAAATTGCCCTGAAACCACATCTTATTGTCCGACAGAAGAGTGTACATAACGTAGACAAGACAGTTGCCACTCCGATTAAGAAAGGAAACGTCGGGCATGCCGGAAGCAAGTAGACATTGGAGGGGGGGGGGGGGCTGACTGGGATCGAGGGCACAAAGCAAAGTTTTTAGGGGGTTCGGAGGTACGCTCCTCCATAGAAGTTTGAAAACTAGATGTCCTGAAATGCAATTTCCTCAATTCTACAAGTAAATTTCATCTGTGCCTTAAGATTACTACCAATATGTTTTGTTCAGAATTATGGAGGGGGCTAGAGAAAACCCATCCCCCGCACCGCCGTGCCTGAAAGTAATCTAATCTGCCTAATGTAATATTCGAATGACTCACGGGTACAGGAAGATGCCAAAAAGTGGGGGCACACACACACACACACAGATATATATATATATTTTTTAAAAGTAGGGAACTCTAATAAGAAGTTACAATTGCCAAAATTAGATGTGGGGAATGGGTACATGATAATAGTGAATTAATTGGGCAAACATTACACCCGGTAGTTCAGTATTACAGTAGGTTTTATGACCACCAACGATCTTGGAAGGACGATTGGGGTCAGAAGTGAAATTTGATAAAAATGACTAAAAATAAAATACAACAACTGTATGATGAACAGAATGAAAAAGATGGGCCAGAAATAATGTACCACAGTGATTAATGGACCTTCCTGGAACTGGTCGGTCTAATAGTTGATATTAACATTAATATTTCAGGTTCCTCTACTTTTTGAAGAGTATATATATATATATATATATATATATATATATATATATATATATATATATACTCAACGTCACTATTGAAGGGTCACTCATATTGTTAGTACTACACATGCCCGTCGAACACACTAATTATGAAAGAAGG
Source organism: Gigantopelta aegis (assembly GCF_016097555.1). Taxonomy (NCBI): domain Eukaryota; kingdom Metazoa; phylum Mollusca; class Gastropoda; order Neomphalida; family Peltospiridae; genus Gigantopelta; species Gigantopelta aegis. Next base: position 3,474,120 of record NC_054713.1, on the reverse strand, counting down.
AATGTATGGCCTTCATGGATTAGGCCCAGAGTGAGGTTTCCCAAGTAGCATTTGGATTTCAATGAGTAATGGTACTTCCGGTTAGAGGCCACAACAAAATGGTAAAAGTTATGCAAACACATGTATCTTCTACCACCCCAACATATGGGTTGTCTCAACGCATCCATGTCTGAAATTCTATATGTTGTGTCCGTGCAATGCGTTCTCCCCATGGGTATAAACATGTACGTGATTGCCATCCACATATTCACGCACACTTCAGTTGAAAATGCGTCGTGTTTTGACTAATGTTGAGAAGGACAATGGAGTAGGTCGGATACAGGTTGAACACGGTCAACGAGAAGTCGCGAGGTACTTTAATGTCGGTCAGAGTGTGATTGGGTGGATGAGGTAACGACTTCAAATGACTGGATCGGTTTCCTATGCACAGGGCCAGGACCAGTGCCAGCATTAAGCTTAAACCTTAATGGATTATTGGATTAGTGTTAGACCGGAGAATCTTTCTCAAGCCTCCACTATCCCAACTGTCCTAAATAGCCCCAGATAGCTTAACTGTGTGTGTCCAGGATAGCGTGCTTAAACCTTAATGGACTATTGGACTAGTGTTAGACTAAGTATTATCCCCACTGTCCTAGATAGCCCTAGATAACAAGTATGTGTGTGCACGCGCGCCCAGGATAGCGTGATTGAATCTTAATTGGATAGAGGTACGGAAAATAAATATAAACAGTGTTCCATGGTTTGAAACTTTATTTCACAAAGAAAACAGTAGCCACTTGTCACAGAGGCTATCAGATTTGTAGCTAGGTCTCAAAATACAGACTATATGAAATAATAATATATCGTCTGCTAAAAATACGTTAATGAGGAACACGCGTGCCGTTTTCACGTGCAAAGAAAGATTTAAATGTTTTTTTGTGAAATGCGCTGCCTGGTTGGAAACATGATATCCCGAGTCGAAACGGATGTCGAAGCAGACGATATGTTTCAAAGAAGGAAAGACAGCTGGAAAAGTAGATACACTTAATCGATGACCAGTAGGGGAAGAAAGGAATGTGCGTGACACCCAAGCCCATTGCTTTAAAAGCAGAAATAATTAAAAGAAAAGAAAAAAATGTGTAGACACCTTAATCGGTAGGTAAAGAAAGGAATGTGTGTGTAACACCCTAGCCCAATGCTTTTGAAAATGGACATTAGTATAAAAGTAAAAGAAAGAAATGCGTAGACACTTTAATTGGCAGGGGGAAGAAAGGAATGTGTGTGTAACACCCTAGCCCTTTGCTCTCAAAACGGAGTACTAGCCTTTACAGGGTTGTTTAATATAAATTTTACCAAATGGGTAAATACAGTGGTCGATCTAGGATCGATCCCCGTCGGTAGTCCAATAGGCTATATCCAATCAATGCATTATGACTGTTATATCAACGGCCGTGGTATGTGGCATCCTGTGCACACATCCCTTGTAGTGGGTAGTGGTAAAAATATCAACTGACATCCAATCACAAATCTAGTCATGGAGTAAAAAAAAAAAAAAAAACGCAATGGGGTTTTTTCCATTTAATTCTAAATTACAAATCACTATAAACAACTGCACATATATAAAATGGACACACGTTGGGTTACATCGAGAGGCCTTAAGGGCGACATGTGAATAATATTAGTGTTCATTTTTCTTCATCATCGTCTTCGTTATCATCATCAGTATCATCACCATCGGTATCGTCGTCGTCTAGTTCGTCCAAATATTAGAACGAATCTGTAGTCTCGCATCTCTGTCATGAGTCACAGACTAGAATTTTCATCGTGTTGGGGCCTTTGTCAAAGTAATGCATATATGTCAGAACGCGAGAGTATGTGTCTTTAAATAACTTCCATTGCAATGTGTTCATGTTTCTTTCGATGGCATCTTGGGACATGTTTGTTTCTTCGTAGCGTTTCCTCTTGCTTTCGAGTTTGATGTCAAATTCATGCTCGATCATCAGATGTACGCATTCGTTTTCCAGATCGGACGACGGCTCTTCTTCTTTATTTATTTCAAACCGGCCTCGGTGGCCTCGGTGGCGTCGTGGTTAGGCCATCGGTCAACAGGCTGGTAGGTACTGGGTTCGGATCCCAGTCGAGACATGGGATTTTTAATCCAGATACCGACTCCAAACCCCGAGTGAGTGCTCCGCAAGGCTCAATGGGTAGGTGTAAACCACTTGCACCGATCAGTGATCCATAACTGGTTCAACAAAGGCCATGGTTTGTGCTATCCTGCCTGTGGGAAGCGTAAATAAAAGATACCTTGCTGCTAATCGGAAAGAGTAGCCCATGAAGTGGCGACAACGGGTTTCCTCTCAAAATCTGTGTGGTCCTTAACCATATGTCTGACGTCATATAACCGTAAATAAAATGTGTTGAGTGCGTCGTTAAATAAAACATTTTTCTTTCTTTCTTTCTTTCTTTCTTCTTTATTTCCCCCCTCGCACGTTTTAAATCGCAGATGTCGCTGCAAGTCACTCCCGTCTTTAAAGACCAGACCACGCGTATCGCAAGACTGCATCCTCTTGACTTTTTTCAGATAGGGTTCTACCTGATCTTGTTCTTCGTCGTCACTTTCGTAGGCGGGTATGCCTGGTAGTTTTCTCTTGAATGCGTTCCTTTGCATGATTTGCACATAAAGCTCTTTCTCCGACGGTGGTTGAAACTCTTCTGAGACATTCGCTTATGTCATGTCATGTCATAGGGTTTTACGTGCACATTCAGAAGCTGTTGTAGCGCACGCCTGTTCTCCGTCCATGGCAGGAAAGGTGGGGGAGGGGAGAGGAGGGACCGCCTGCACTGGCAGGTGCAAGGGAGCACCAGCAGCCCGATCCAATCGGTAGCAGGGGTGGTGGTGGTGCTATGGAATTTGAATGGAGCAGTTAAATGCCAAAGAGAAAAGGGTGCGCAATTTTGATTGAGGGAATTTGGCGCAATTTTGAACGGTCGGTCGAAAGGTAAATGGCCGATGGTTTTGAGATTGGTGAATCGAGAGTAGCTCGGACATTCGCTGTTACGTTCGTGCTTTTATACCATTCGGACGGCCCTGTCTCTAAACCATTAGGTTGAAGGCGCCAATGTTCAGGCGTGGTCGGTATCAAGTCCACCAAGAGATGTCCGTAGGGCCTGTGGGTAGCTTCCTCAAACCGTTGCATCAGATGATAAGTATTTCCAGGATGCATTTGAAGTGCTAAGGTTAGGACATGTTGCTTGTCGATGGGGTTGTTGAACAGTGCCAAGTAATGACAACTGTAGGCATCGGGTCGTCCAACACGATGAAATTTCTGACTCTGGGATCCAAATAACGATCCTTTTCCAAATTATCGGGTATGCCTTGAACAAATTTAACTCGAACGGTTGCCCCAATGATGTCGTAGAGGGGTTGCCATCGTTTGTAGAGCCGGATGATGCGTTGAGGCGATGAGAAGATCTTATCATCCCATGGCAGTTTGTACAACAAAAATGTTTTTTCACATGAAGTGGATCCCGACACGATCATGGTGAACGGATGTAACAATCTTAGGGGCTGCTGCTGCTGCTGTTGCGGTGGTGGTGGTGGTAGTGGCTGCTGCTGCTGCTGTGGTGGTGGTGGTGGTGGTTGTGGCTGATGATGATGTGGTAGTGGTGGTGGTGGTGGCTGCTACTACTGCTGTGGTGGTGGTGGTGGTGGTGGCGGTTGCTGCTGCCTTGGTGGTGGTAGACCGTTAGCATGTTTTTGTTGAAGATGCCTTAACATGGCGTCTCTTCTCGAGAATGTGAAACCATGACGACTCTAAATGAAATGATGATATCTGACCCACGTAGTTCCTTTTATAGACTTCTCAGAAATGCTTGTGCCGTTTTTGACCCATACCAGTCTGCTCGTGTCGGTTCTGTACCACGCCACTCTATTCTCGTTTCCGTTTCTGCTCGGCCTTGGCTTGCTCTACCACCTGCTGTGTTGGGGAGACCATGACGGCTTTAGGTGTCGGGGGCTTGTTCTGTTCCTCTTTTTCTTTTTTTCACGTGAGATCGTAGAGTTCTAGACATCGATTCACGCTTAGCTGACTTTTCCTACCACGCTGCACTGGAAAATGAAGTTTGCCTTGGGCTTACAATTTGTAAAAGCGGGTCCACTTGTCCACGTCGGGAACGTACAACTTATACTGATCTGGCATGTTACTTCTCTGAAGGCTCTACCTCAGTGACGATCGGTTATTTTTAAAATCCATTAACCATGGGATCAGTGATTTTCAAAATCTACTAGCCAACCGCTGTAAGTACTGTACATTTGTACTTTTAATAACACTAAAAATTAAAAACAGCCTAAGTATTGCCAAAATATCTTATAATCACTATATTAATTATTCATTAACATATAATTTCAACGTCTTTCTGGTCGTTCCACAGTTTGTAAGTAGCACAAAGTGGATTTTGACCCCGGCAAAAATATATAGGCCTGTGTTAGGAAATCAATGTAAATTTGACCTAGTACAAATATTAGAACGATCACAAACTCATTTAATAAACATCCAATATAGGATATTTTAAGCGAATTTTTTTTAATATGTACTTACAATCGTTAATAGGTCACCATTAGTCGGCAACATCTTAACAAAGGCAGAAAACTCGGAATAGTCGCTTTAATATTAACAATTTGCATACTGTATTATTTATTATCCTATTTACGAATGTAGTTAAAATGACAAAAGAGATAACAACTCTAGCATACTGATTCTAATCGTTTTCATGTTTAAATGGGATTTGAATGAATTATACTACTCAAAAGAATTTAAGGGTCAAAAATTTATAACCAAATAAGTTTCAGAGTGTATTAGATTGATGATGTAAACTACACCAAAAATTTAATTTATTGTTCCATATTTACAAAAAACCACAAATAAACGTCACTGTATACAAGAAAGTCACATGACATGTTGTCAAAGTTGAAGGTTGTCAAACATGGATTTTACACATTAGAACATTCGTTTAATAGTGTGTGAATCCACCCCTGGCGCGAATACACTCGACACATCGTTGCCTCATGCTGTTGATCAGACGTCTGAAGAACTCTTGGGGAATGGCCTGCCACTCTGCCATAAGAAGTTGACCCAGATCATGAAGGTTGGCCGGAGGGGCATGGTTATCCCGAACTCTCCTGCCTAATTCGTCCCAGGCGTGCTCTATTGGGGCCAAGTCAGGCGAATATGCTGGCCAATCCATCCTGGCGATACCTTGTTGTCTGAGAAAGTCCGTTACCACCCTGGCGCGGTGGGGTCTGGCATTGTCATCCTGCAGAACTGCCCCGCCGCTAATCTGCTGAAGGCCTGGGAGAACCAACGGCCGGATAATCTCATTCAGATAGCGGATTCCATTCAGATTGCCATCCACCACATAGAGGGGGGTCCTGTGGTGGACAGTGATGCCGCCCCACACCATGACGCTGCCACCACCGAACCGGTGACGTTGTCTAACGTTAACGTCAGCGAAGCGCTCCCCAGGACGTCTGTAGACACGAACCCGACCGTCGTTGAACTGGAGACTAAACCTGGACTCGTCAGTGAACATCACTCGACCCTACTGAACACGTTGCCACCACAGATGAAGTGTGCACCAGTGACGTCTGGCCGTTCTGTGACGTGGTAGGAGTGGTGGTCGAACAGCCTGGCGACGGCAGCGTAGATTATTGGCTCTCAGACGATTGCGTATGGTTTGATCAGACACTCGAGTTCCAGTCGCAGTCCGCAGATTGTCACGTAATCGGCGTGCAGTGGTTGTGCGTTGACATAGAGCCATATTGGTGATGTAGCGGTCCTCTCTATTTGTAGTGCTTCGGGGTCTTCCCGAACGTGGACGATTTCGAAAAGAATTCGTTGCTTAGTACCGTTGCCACAGTCGGCCAACGACACTCTGACTGACACCAAGTCTTAGAGCAACATTTCTTTGCGTATTGCCATCCTGAAGCCAAGCAATAGCCCTTCCTCGATCTTCGATAGTCAGTTGACGTCGTACTATTGTCGAATTTGGAGTGTGCACCGTACACGAACGCAAGCTCCAATTATACGGAAATTCAGCACTGGGAACATGGAATACACATGCAAAGCGTGCAAATGAAGCGCTTTGTGAAAATGCAAGTTATGGGCACTTAGCAGACCTTTTGCTTTCGCCCTAATTTACGTGCAAATGTAAGCATGTTTTCGCCATTAGAACTAGTCGACAGTGTCAATGACAGTGGATTTTAATTCATTTATGGGTTGCTTAGACCCACTTTCGTCAAAATGGAACAATACCATGCGTGACATTATGGTCTAGCTAATATAATTGACATTCAGAAAATAATGTCGAAAATATCGTCTGACCCTTAAATTCTTTTGAGTAGTACTCATATCGTATAGGATAGACTCATTTCATATCACATATACTCTCGGTTTATATATATATATATATATATATATATATATATATATATATATATATATATATATATATATATATATATATATATATATCGCCGAATTGGATCTGGAACCTATTTAGATACAGATGGAAGATATTAATTCTTGCATCCAGTTAACGTTCAAGTACTCTGTCCTGGGCACAGCTATCAGGACAGTCTGTCTACGAAAACAGTGACGTGTTCAGGAGGTCGAGGGTGGGGGTGGGGAGGGACGCTGGTGTATAATTTGACTGGTACCATCACCTTCTATCATATCACTTGCATCTAGCGCCCCTGCGCGTGCTGTAACCTCACCGTGGTGCAGGGGTGTAACATTCTCTTTGAGAATGGCCAATACAGCACAAATTTAAATTTTGAGTAAAAGTCAGTATATATCTGTGATATTTGTATTTTTGCACAGTTCTTTACACTGTTTTTATTTAAATCTTGAATTTTTATATTGATGTTGATCATCACCTTATTTGTTTGCATTACCATAGTTTAACACCCAATAGCCGATGTATTTTTCGTGTTGGGGTGTCGTTAAACATTCATTCATTCATTCATTCATGCATCTAGCGCTAAGTGCAAAAACCAGTCTATTCCTGACCCTGCCTCGGTTAATAATTATTACTGGCTAGTGAGACAGGTCAGTGTAAAGCTATGTTTCCATTAATGCGGTTGCGGTGCGGGTGCGGTGCGGGTGCGGCGCGGGTGCGTCAAATATCGCACAACATTGTTTTTATAGTAAGTGTTTCCATTAATGCGATTTCCGTCCGGCGCCCGCGCGGGAACGCATGCGATTTTTTTCGATTGGATCATGGAGCGATTCCAGTTAGCCCGCATAAAAATCGCACAGAGGAACTATGTCTCGTGTACTTCCAATGACACTTGATGTTGAAAAACTTATCGAACTTGTACTAGACCAAAAATGATTGATTGAAACATATTTTATTGTTTTTTAAAGAACAAATGGATTAGGCACAAGTTACACAACTTACTAGGCCTTCTCCAAAATACATACATATTACAACAGTAATATATTTTTGCAATATAAATATGAACCGAATAAATATTATTGAAAAAAAGAAAGAAGAAAGAAGAAAGGAAACAGAAAAAAAAGAGACGCAATAAACTTTTCTATAATTAGAAAGCAGGTTTGATAAAGGAAAACACAAAACACAAACAAGGCATCGCAATGATTACGTAATGGCTACATAAATAATAATAATAATAATAATAATAATAGCAATAAAATAAATAAATAGTAATAATTTTAAAGATCCATACTTTATTTACTACTTAAGGGAAAGGTTTTGTTTCACTTATATACTTATGTACATGAAACAAATAATTCTTTATTGTCACATAGAGTATTTTTACCATTTCAAACTAGTTGTAAATCTATTGGCTGAAATATTTGCAATGAATTCTAGAGAGTGCGTCTTTGCCTTTCATATAAAATGCATTCACAGAAAAAATTATAATTGTTTTTAAAATTATATCCACAATTGCACGAGAAATCGGTTCTAAGACCAACTCGTATAAGTCTGCGTTTAAATCACTACACCTGTGTCTTAACTTGGTATGTAATACATTTTCTCTTCTATTACCAAATGAATAGTATGGCGCAACGCATGGGACATCGGGTTTTATTGCGTTTTTAAATGAAGATATGTTTTGACAATTTCGAATTTCAGCCCGTAGGTTGTTCCAAAGTTTTATTGTCGAGTGGATAAATGAAGATTTAAGTAAATTAGTTCTAGCAGGGGGTAAAGAAATATTATTCCGATTTCTTAGCATGTAAGGGGATCTTTGTCCAACTGTTTGTGGAATACTGTGTATCATAAAATCAGGAGCCATACCTTTCATTATTTTAAACATTTGCACAGCGTTTTGAATTTACGCCAGTGTTGCTAATCCAGTTTTGTAATACAAAGAGTTTATGGATACAAAGTTAGGCAAATCTGTGATTAATTTAGCGGCTTCTAATTGTACTTTTTCAATAATGTCTTCCTCTACTAAAGACACCCATCCCATACTTCCGATGCATATTCTAATATCGGGCGGATCAAAGTTACATATTATATTTTCAATAAGGTTTGTCGATCTAATAAATATTTGTATTTCCTAAGTACAGAAATATTTACCGAAGCCGATTACAAATATTATTGATATATAAACATATGAAAATGCGTAGACCTGTATGCAAGGGGTCCAACCTAAACCGTATGACACATGCTTGAACTTCGTATACCACTACCAAAATGGCGGATAAAACTCGCTTCCCTATACGACGGTGAGTACATTTTGTCTTACAGCTACATGCTGGATGCCTTTCTGATTAAAATAATATTGCGATACGGCTCTAGAATGAATACTCTATTCATTTGTTTACTTAATTCCCGATTTTGTTCAACCACAAAGAAGCTATTGAAGAAAAAGCTAGTTGTTTTGACGGCCAAAACAAACATGATTAAAGTTTTTGGTGTTATTTTAAGGAAACGAGTTGTATTTATACACTTAAAAAAGTGTCTTGATGAAAGTTTGTATACCCTGGAAGCTAAATTAAGCAAATACGTTTTGGAAAGTCATTATATAATTATCCATCCAAGAATTTTCTTATAGTTTAGGCATATCTTCGTCTGCTCCCCCGGGTTTAGAACACCTAATCGTATGTTCCAAATTTTGTTTTACAGAACAGTTTGTGAAGACTGCGGCCAACTATACTCTGGAACGTCTGCCGTCCGCAGACATGTGGTTGTCCATCACGGCAGACCAGGCGGGTACCAGCGAACTGACTGTGGAGTGTTGTCAACTAGGAGTCATCTCCAAGGACACCGCGTTTCCAGATTCGTTGGAATGAATGATCTAGTTTTTATATATTGTTTAGTAAATCGACATTATAATGCAATGTAGTATTAGTTTCTTGTTAGTCCCCCACTGGACACCTAAAACAGAAATCCTAGTATATGGATGCATGCCGTGTATCTCGAATAGGTCACTGTGACCTTGACTGACCCTTGACCTACATCTGGGGGTTTTCAGATGTGTTTAGACAAAATTTAATGACAATATGAGTAAGTTGTATTGTGTATATGAACGTTCTACGAGTGACGGTTGATTATTGTATTTATTTCACTCTCGTTAGTTAAGACATGGGTTTTAGTCTTAGGTGACGTTTTGAAAATTAACTAACGTGAGTGACATAAGTAATATGGTCAACCTTCACGAATTGAGAAACTTATTTCATAAATGAGGGGATTTACATTACATTTCTGTTGCCATACTACTAAATTTTGTTTTTAATTTTTTCAAGCTGAACAGAGAAAATTAGGAATTACAATTATGACGTCACATTAAAAATACTGCATCACAATGCATTTTTATCCAATCCAAACCCTCTGAGATGTTTCACATCTGGAGTGTGATAACCTAAATGTTTCATTACTGCTGCCAGTGGTATTACATAGTGTCAGTGATGTAACACGAGCAGTTTCAGGATAAATAGACTATTCAGGCTGCCTTTGAATATAAATGTACATGTAATCAAATCATAAAGCAATTATATATAAGCATTCACAAGTCTCGAACAATACTTAGGGGTATTTTTTAGTGGGTTTTTTTTAGAAATAAGAACGCATTTGAATAGTTGAAACTTAGTTTATGTGTACAATTTAATTGCATGTAACATCTGAACATATGAGCATTTGTCCCTGATTCCAAGTCATAATGAAGGAAGTATCTTTCCTTCGTCCACCTTGCAGTTGGCACGTGCAGGTTGAACTCCTTGAGGAGGTCCAGGATATATCGCGTTGAGAAAACCCTCTCTGAATCTGATAAACTGACCTCCCAAAAAAATAAAATCCTATCCAAAACAAGTCCTTGTTGGCGTCAGAATACCTCATGCAGAATGAATTACCGAGACAGTGCCATTTTAGCGTATCTTAAAATAATACATAGGAAATGTTTTGTTGTTTTTGTGGAAAAAAAGCCATTTTGAAACACTGCTTCTGAAGAGTGACATTGTTTCTGTTATGTCATCAGTATACATGTCTGGGTCAAGGGACGGTTCGTCTAACACTTGAAATGTATGATTATCATCACTGTCATTTACACTCTGAGATGCGAATGACGTCTTCCTAAATCGCTTTTCTCCTTTCTTTTATGATGATCTCGGGGGGGGGGGGGGGGGGGGGGGCACTTGTGAGCTTTTCTTTATCACATTAATTTTGGGTGGTTATAGGTTTAAATTTTTTTTTTTTAATTGAACATTTTATTTCATGCACTTTTATAAATTTTAAACAGCAATTATGTTACTATAATCTATCGAAAAAATAAAACATTATATATAGACATTAATTTCTGAGATTTTTTAGTACATGCATGTAAGTTTACCCTCTGCACCCTCTGGCAGAAACCCAGGGTAGGTATTAAAATAATTATTTGGTGTAGAGTATTTTTAATATGACATACAGAAAGCATTGAAAAGTACAATTTTATTATGCAATGGCCAATGATAGTATAAATGTACCCCAATTATATATACATGTAATTGTTTCTTGCTTTGATAGATGCATGGCGGCCATCTTAAAATTATTGTAATCAGATTACAACATCATATCAGTATTAAAAGTGAATTCTTTCACATATAAACTAAATAGGAATGATCACTAATATAATAAATGTACCCCAATTAAAAGCAGAGTAATATTATTACATTTTGGGATTTAATACTTACATGACGGCCATCTTGGAATTATTGTAATCTGGTTAATTTAAACATAACAGATGTATCAAATATTAATTATTTGATACAAAAGACATAAAAATAGCCTATAATATTATAAATGTACCCCATATAAAATCCTGGATATTAGATTTTTTGTTTTTGTATATATTTGGCGACCATCTTGAAATTTTAAAGATAAATAATCAAAAGATAAGTTGGCAACATTTATTTTTGGATTCAGCACCCATCAAAGGAGTTTCCATTTTTTAAATACCAAATACCACAAGCATGTTTTAGAAATAATATGGTCAAATCTACTACAAAAAGATACACAATGATACATTTAGAAACTAAAAATAAACAATGTTCCACTCATTATTTTTGAGTAGAATTTTACTATGTCCAAGGTTTCAAAAAAACGTCACTTTAAAAATCTTGCAATTTGTGGTGGGTTAGGCCATTTTTTGTCTTAGATTGACTGGCCTATATAGAGTTCGCTTCAACAGCAGTGGCGGATCCAGAAAATCCACTTAAGGGGGCTCCAATAATATGTAGTCGAAGGCCACAAACGTTCCCATAGGGATTCCTCGGATTCTCCAAAGTGAAAAAAAAAGGAAAGAAACAAATATATAATAAAAATATAACTGTCACAAAAATAGCATCCAAATAAACTTTTATCGACTACTATTTATAAACTTATATTAGTAGAAAATCCTATGAGAATGACAGAGGTTGGCGTCACAATTTGAATTTTAATTACATCTCCATATCGACAAGCTATTTTGATGGACACGCGATGAAGAATTTCCATGTACATGTACATTTGTTTTCGCATATGATTTGTATTGGTTTTTTTAGAAAACCATTGTTTATGCCCGGTTGTAACACTATAATTTTGATATCCTTGAGTTTATTTATACAAATATTAATTAAACGCGGAATCGATTAGTAAGCAGTATTTATCACAAATTATTGTAACAGAAGTGCAATTCTAGTACGCCACTTGCAATCTGAGAATGCACCTTAACATGTGAATACATCGTGTCTTGGCATCAGGTTTCCTCTCTAACTCAAGACATTTACTTTAGTGGTGTGATCCATTAGCAGTGAAAACGTCTTTTGGTTTAGGGGTTTTGTGTGTTTTTTGTGTATACGTGTGCGTATGTGTATGTGTGTGTGAGCGTGCGTGTGAGTGCTTGCTTTTTCAAATTAAAACTGTAGCTAAGTGTTACTTAATATGTTAAAAGAGAGGAGGACGAACTACAGCTTTAAGCCATCTCAATCAAAGCCTGGTTCCTTTAAACTCGGCAACACGTCGCAGATTGCTGCAAACCAACAACAGTTGTCATGGAAATACAATCACAGACGAACTGCGACAGGACCAAGATAGTTCAAGTGTATGTGAACATGTTATCTGCGTCCGGTCTTCGATAATTTGAGGTTTTACCTCGTTTATTGGTGGTATCAGGGGTAATGAAAAGGCAGATTCAGCTGCCAAGTTTGCTTTGGATTTGCCTCATGTCAGGGTTGGTGTCCTTACACTGATTTTAATATATGATGTGCACAAAACAGACTCTGTTGGTGCAGCAAGGCATATACTGTTCTCCAAGACTGGTAACTCAGAAGCAATGTCACCAACAAGTGATGCTCTCTGCTTAAATTTGATGCGAGTACACTATCAAGCAATGGTTTGGAGAAATGCTCACTGTGCCGTACCTGAGCTTCCTGCATCCGCGGACATGGGATGGAAACATGGTGATTCAGGGCCACAGCCCATTGAGTCCGATCCCAGAAAGTTGCTTGGAAATGATTTCGTGTGCATGCCAGAAGCAATGCAGGATGCAAATGCCACAAATCTGGGTTACGATGCACAGCAATGTGTGCATGTCAGCAACAGAGCGATGACCAAACTCGTTGTAAGAATATGGTCTTGTTCAACAAACAGTTTATTCTACCAGACTTCAGGATAATGCGTTTGTGAGTGAGACCTACTGCCCCGTTATGCCTGAATCAAGGAGTATTTTGGAGTAAAGTTGGGAACCTTAGCATTGAGTATTGATACATGGATTGTTATGTAATTCATTGGTAGCTAATTTACATAATTAAGCATCTGGCTTATCATTGATCACATTCTCTGATCCTCGAAACATAGGTATAGACACTCATTTGTCATGTTTGCTTGCCTAGTTACAGAGATATTGGAGAGAAAAAATATTTTTCTGTAATTGCGGCCGCTAATTTGCATTTTTATTAGTATTGTGTACCACTGATTACTTCAGAAATGTCTTAATCCTATTTTCTGACGCTCACAACATAGGTATAGACACTTCATTTGTCATTTTTACTTGCCTGGTTACAGAGTTATTGCAGAAAATGGTTCAAGAAGTGTCCAAAATTGGCAATTTGGCAACCATTTTGTTTATGCAAATTAGACGGTCAAAAGCTCAAAATTTGGTTTGGGAACCAGGTTTATCGGATTCAGCATACCTGAATTATGCTAAAAAGTCTGGTTCCCAACTTTTACCAAAAATGCTCCTTGATTCTTATACAGGGCCTTTGTTCAGAAATCCCACTGGACTAGGATACAGACTTTTATTCTCTTTTTTATCTATCTGTGATATTTTTTTTTTTTTGCACAGTTCTTTACACTGTGTTTTAATTTAACTGTTGAATTTTTATATTGATGTGATTCATCACTTACTTTTTGCATTTACCATAGTTTGACTCCAGTAGCCGATGTGTTTTTCGTGCTGGGGTGTCATTTATGGAAACCAACATTTATTGAATACATTACGAAAAATCATTCTAATGTTAGCTCACTGAGGTGGCGTATTTAAACAGGCTTTATGAGAACACTTTAATTTTAGGTCACTGTGGTGGCGTATTTAAACAGGCTTTATGAGAAAACTTTAATTTTAGGTCACTGTGGTGGCGTATTTAAACAGGCTTTGTTTTTGTTTGTCATATGATAAACTTTCTATGTTTAGTTTCAGAATTGTGGGTAGCTTGATTTTACACTGTGTACAATATATAGTGATGGGGCGTTACTTGGGAAGTTGCCCCTGAGCCATCCCGTGTTTGTTATATATGGGTTGAATGTGCACTGCTGAACACTTGTTTATCATATGATAAACATTCTATGTTTAGTTTCAGAATTGTGGGTCTAAACTGAATATTGAGCTGATCTCCGAATTTGGACTTTTAACGGGGCGTCACATCCAGATAGAGTCTTGAGCCACCCTAGACTCTACACATTACCAAAGAGCATGCACTATAGCATGGATCTGTAGAATTTCATAAACTTTCTATGTTCAATTTCAGAGCTGCTTGACTGCAGACGAGTATGGTGTAGTTATATTGTGTACCATATATATGGGTGGGGCGTTACCTTGAAAATTGCTCCTGAGCCACCCGTTGTTTGTTATATATGGGTTGAATGTGCACTGTTGAACACTTGTTTATCATATAATAAATATTCTAGGTTTAGTTTCCGAATTGTGGGTCTAAACTGAATATTGAGCTGATCTCCAAATTTGGATCTTTAGCGGGGCGTCACGTCCAGATAGAGTCTTGAGCCACCCTAGACTCTTCACATTACCAAAGAACGTGCACTATAAGATGGATCTGTAGAATTTCATAAATATTATATGTTCAGTTTCAGAGCTGTGTGACTAGTTTCAGAATTGTGGGTCTAATCTGAATATTGAGCTGATCTTCGAATCGCGACCTTTAGTCAATTTTTGCGTGGATTACTAATTTGCTTTATTTCCGAGCCATTCCATATTATCGTTTATTCCTAAATCATCCTAAATTGGTTGTTTTCATAGACAAAGACTTGTATCTGAACTGAAGTTTTTAAAGAATGTTAATTGCATCTTTCCAAAAAAAATACTGAATGTTGAATGTTGTTCTGCCAGAGCAATATTCAATATTAAATGTTGAACGTTGAATATCGAACCAACTTCCGCTTCCCTATATCCGACGCCATATAACCGTACTTGAAATGTGTTGAATGAGTAGTTAAATAAAAGACTTCTTTCTTTCTTTCTTTTCCTACAATTTAAGAAATATGTATTAAGGAACACAGACTGTGAATCTATAAAAAGATGAACATTTGTGACGTCAATGAGATTCTGTAGTTACTAAGAGGATAAGATATCCTCGTGTAATATTTTCTCAATTCACAGCCTGTCATCTTTCGGGGAAAAGCTACTTAGCATATCATAATGTGAGCAGATTATCTGTGTCAAACGTTGTTGTTGTTGTTTTTCTCTATCAATGGCAAATATTAGCTACTGTTGATATAGGTTTTTATTTATGTAGGTTATTGATATTTTCACATTGCCACACCCTACTCACTCCATTCTAAGGCCCCTGCGCGTGCCGTAACTTCACCGTGGTGCAGGGGTGTAACATTCTCTTTGAGAATGGCCAATACAGCACAAATTGAAATGTTGAGTAAAAGTCAGTATCTATCTGTGATATTTGTATTTTTGCACAGTTCTTTACACTGTTTATTTAAATCTTTATAATTAAATTTTCTTTGGGGGGGGGGGGGGGGGTGGGGGGGGTTTCAAAGTAACGGCGTGAGGTTTCAAAGTAACGGCGTGATTTGTATCAACGTTGGGGCCTAGATTAATTTGATGGGGGTGCAGGCGCGCTTTAACGCTCGCGCTCCTAAAAACAAAAAACAAAAAAAACAAAAACAAAAACAAAAGCAAACAAACAAACAAACAAACACCAACAATCTGCTTCTAGTGTCACTTACTTTCTTCTTCCACTTCGTGCAGTCAATGATGATCCAAATATCAGTATGAGGAAGGAAAATGTTCTATTTAACGACGCACTCAACACATTTTATTTACGGTTATATGGCGTCAGATATATGGTTAAGGACCACACAGATATTGAGAGAGGAACACCGCTGTCGCCACTTTTCGATTAGCAGCAAGGTATTTTTTATATGCACCATCCCATAGACAGGATAACACATACCACGGCCTTTGATGTACCAGTCGTGGTGCACTGGCTGGAGTGAGAAATAGCCCAATGGGCCCATTGACGGGGATCGATCCCAAACCGACCGCATCAAGCAAGCGCTTTACCAATGGACTACGTCTCGCCCCTATCAGCATGAGATGATTTACAGATGGGGTGGGTGCGTCAGGAAGGAGGTTTGAGGTAGTTGTTATGTCAGCTTAACTGCTTTAATAAAACAATTTTGTCAAATGGTTATTAGTATGAGTCTGTTTTTCATTTGCACTACCTTGGAATTTGACTTTTTTCAGTATTTTACAATTTTATTCAGGGGGTAACCTATCCCAAATTAACAAAGTAAAAGTTTTTTCTTCATATTTAGATAATGAATGTGACATTAGATGGTTAGGTATGATCTGAAAACAATCAGGGAGGTTTTAGGTAAAATGACAAATTTAAACCCATTTATCGCTAGTTCGTCCATTTTCAGACACATACACCCCCCCCCCCCCCTCCCCCCCGCCCCCTATTTAGGGGTAACCTACCACATATTTACAAAGTAAATCTTTTTTCTTCACATTTAGGCAGTTAATGGGGTTTTTTTCCCCTCATATTTAGGCACTTAATATAATATCTAGATGGTTAGATATGCTCTTGGGGGGGGGGGGGGGGGGGGGGCATTTTGGTAATATGGTTAATTTAAGCCTATTTATTGATATTTTGGCAATCTTCAGACCCCCTGTCTAGGAGGTTCAGGGGGGTTGAATTTCACTTTAATATCTTTTTCCTATGTTTATGAGACGAAATGCACGATTTTGGCCTTTACCCGAAAATAAGTAGATTTATCACCCCTCCCTTCTCCGGTATCAATCCTGGCCTAAACGAGGAGTTTATAGGAACTGGAACATGCAGGGTAAATACAATTATTATTATTATGTGAATACTATGTTCACACTACGTATAGGGTATATACCACCAAATCAAATTCCATAGATTACTGTATTAACAGGTAAAAAAAAAAAGCTTCAATATATCAATATATACATCACAAATATACATAAAGCAACATCTCACCTTTAATGACAAAAGAAAGAGGGGGTGGGGGTAGGGGAGACAGGGATCGTATGCTGCTAGCTTAAGATATAATGGGAAGCCAAATCCCACACAAAACTGACATGTTAATTTTTATACAAAATGTATCGACAGGCATCTTTCTAATACATATGATACATATGTTCTACTGTA